>NW_024609839.1:63373338-63480806 GCF_016920785.2 Ixodes scapularis | reverse complement strand
ATCATCCACGTACCGAAACACACGCACTACTTTGGACTGGTCAAGGTTATGCTGCAATAATCTGTTATGAAATGCCAGAAAAAGGTCACTGAGTACGGGAGCTATACAAGAACCAATACATACCCCCGTTTTCTGCAGGTATGTTAAGCCTTTCCAGGTGGCAAAAGTAGATTTCAGGTAGGTGGTTATTAAATCTAGGAAACCCTTGACTGAGACGCCTGACGCGTTTTGAAAGGCTATGACACCAAAGGAGTCAACGCTTTCTTCTATGCACCTAAGAAGACGGTCTTGAGGGAGGGCATAATAAAGGTCTTTGACGTCGATGGAAAAGGCGTTGAGACTTCTATCTGTGACATCATGGAGGAATTGCCAGACCTCATCTGAGCTCCTAATCAGGTAGGGATCATTGATGTCAAGAAGGTTTAGTTTGTCTTGGAGGAACACTGCGATGGGACTTTTGCCAAGTGCCTTCGTTCAGACACAATGACCCTGAGGGGGCAATCAGTCTTGTGTGTTTTTGCACTGAAGAAAATAGCCTTTCAAAACGCGTCAGGCGTCTCAGTCAAGGGTTTCCTAGATTTAATAACCACCTACCTGAAATCTACTTTTGCCACCTGGGGAAGGCTTAACATACCTGCAGAAAACGGGGGTATGTATTGGTTCTTGTATAGCTCCCGTACTCAGTGACCTTTTTCTGGCATTTCATAACAGATTATTGCAGCATAACCTTGACCAGTCCAAAGTAGTGCGTGTGTTTCGGTACGTGGATGATTACCTGATTTTACTTGACAGTAACAATGGAACCTTCCCCGACTTAGTGGCCAGTGTTCTGTCCACCTTCAAGGACTACCTTCACCCGTTAAAACTCACCCACGAGCTTCCGGGTTGAGCGATCTATAAGATTCTTGGACCTACGACTCTTTTTCGAAAGCAATCACACCTGCTGGTCGTACGAACCTCGAGCAAAGAAGCCTCTCCTCAACCATAGCTCCGCCCACTCTAAGCTGGTAAAAAGAGGCATTGTAAAACTATGCCTAAAAAACTCTCTGGAAAAATCTTGCAAACACACAATCCCTACGAGTTTCAACATGCAAATTTCTCGGTTGGTTTTAGCGGGCTACCCCCCGTCTTTATTAACTTCCGTTGCCGAAGTCCTACTCAGGGAGGTTAAGCAGGAAGGAGCTATAACACGCAGAACCAGAGACCGCACCACAAGGCCTGTCATAGTTCCCTACATCCACAACTTATCCCACAAGCTCAAGAAAATGGCCAATAGAGTCAACGTAGACGTTGTCTTCTCCGCGCCAAATAGACTTTCTAGCTTGTGCAAGAAGGTCAACGGGACATCTAGTCGACCAGTTGGATGTATCAAAAACCACCTGAACAAGTTCGTGTCCTGCAATGAGGGAGTCATCTATTCCTTCCCCCTCACATGTGGCAAGTGTTACATCGGACAGACGGGTCGCTGTCTAAATGACCGACTTCGTGAGCACCACAACAATGCCATAAATGCCAACTCGGGTCATTTAGGCCTCCACTGCAGAGCGTGTGGATGTTCTCCCCTCCTAGACAAATGCACCATACTGGGACAGAGCAGGGACAAAACGACGCGGGAAATAATAGAAACCGCAAACATTGTAAGGCTAGATAGAATATGTGTTAGCACTCCTTCGCTAGCTTTAACGGAAAAAGAGTTGAACTATATAGAAAAAGCACACTAGCAACGTCCGCTGTACAAGGAATTCATTACTTTTTTCCTTCTATAATTTTTCTTCCTTCTATATTTTGTTTTTAATCCTTTTTCTGTTCTTGCTTTTTCTCTTTTTCATATGACCCTTGTTTTTTTTTGTTTCACTGCCATTTGCATCGGAGTGAGTGAAGATGAAGATGAGGCATAATACATTTGAGTTGTCAGTCAGCGCTGCGTGAGTGTTCTTCCTGTATGCGTGATTTTCGTTTTTAAGTGTGTCTGATCTTGTGCGCTGTGAAGCATTATCATGAATTACCAACTCGCCCAAGCTGAAGTTCTGACCAAGATAATAATTACTCGACACATTTTGACGTCAAACGAGTCTAAGTAAGCTGAGTGGCGTAATCGAATTTTGGTCTTATGGAACCTTTCCATTTTTTATGCCATAAAATCATATACATTTTAAAAACGCAACAATGTATGTTAAATGCATACAGTATACCAGTGAACATGGAGTGTATGGATGTAAGCAGTATAGCTCCCAACTAGGCTAATACCAACAAAAACTCCTTAAATCATGTTTTTATTCGCAATGCAATGTGGTTCATGGTTTGTTGAAGTTACATATCGCGGTCTACCAGTAATACACTACATTGTTCTTTTAGTGGAAATTAATTTGCATAGTTGATGTCGGTTATGCTGTTTTTTTTAATTACGATAACTATTTGAAATTGTGTAATTCGGCATGTATGTGTGTTTTTTTTGCGTGTGTGCCTATACATGGCCCCTGCATAACTTCACCGCTTATGTTTCAGCAAAATATGTTCGGTTTGTCTTGTGTGTTTTATGGCGAACAAAACAACATAGACACATAATGAAAAAGTAGTCAGTAATATCTGCTGAGTAATATAGTCAGTAATATCTGCTGACGAACATCTAAGTTATCGAATGTTTACTTGTTAAAGGTTACTTTTAACTCGGCTAGGAATCGATAAATCTACGTATTGGCACATACTTTACCGCAGCTGTATCTTGGAGGCGGGGGTTCAGTCAATTCGTTTTAAACAGCTCCTTATCCTTGTCTCCACAAGCGTCGTTTTTGTTGCTAAAAAAAAAATATCATAACAATTATTTTTCCTGCCAGTTCAATGTTTCCATTTTCGCTAAAGGATTTGAACTATTATGTTCAACTGCCTATTAACTTAACTCATAAGGAATCATGTCTTTCGATCTTCCGCAGTATGAAAATTATCGTCTTGTAAGACAAGTGCAAAAAAAAAGTAATTTGTTTGGTTCCTGCATTGGTCTTCTTAGGACTCGGGATCGAGGTTCACAATTAGGTTGCACACTGTTCATTACACTGCAAGGGATGAATCCGGCAACGAAGCTACTTGCAAGTTCCAGGTTAACGTGACACGTGAGTTTTAACGTCTTCAACCTTAAAATTGTTGTTAGTCTTACATTTGCTGTAACCACGAGTATTTGAAATGCTTTCTGTCATCTTTTTAAACAATTTTATGTCTTGCATGTCCAACTTGGTTCAGCCAAAGCAGCGTCCAAGAAACCTCGATTTGGTTAACAAAACTTTAATAGTTATGCAGATGCGTATACCAAATGGAAGATGTATAAGACGTGAGCAGACCAAGCACTCTTCGTCTTTCTTGTTCGTCTCTCGTCTCTTGGGAGTGCTCTTTTTCCAGTTACCGCTTTCCAACTAGTGAACATATTGTCAGGAATGAAAAGGCGAGGAAACAAATAATAACTGGGGAAACTGAAACGTCTAATGGGGCGAACTTGTGCCCAGAAATAAAAAAAAGGAAGTAGAAAATAACAGCAGAGCGACGCGGGCGTTGAAGTCGACGAAACCGCAGAATGAAACGCTGGGGCGATACTGACTGCAGATCGCCACGCGGAGCCCCTTATGTACGCGCGTTGGCTTCTGGAACAATCGGTCTAGAACATTCGACGGCTAGAACATTCGGAACTCGATCATACGAGAATGATTTCGAACGCACGAGAACGCAATGTTGAAAGAATAAATAAAAGAACATTCCACTGTCTGGAATCGAACCTAGACTTACCGCGCGACAGTAAAGAGCGGTAACCAGTCGGCCACGCACGCGGTCGCTCGCCGACGCACGCGCCGCGTGGCAATATACTATATTATCTACGGTGCGTGGTACAGTTCACAAAAGTTCCAATTTTCAAAATGTAAAAAAAATAGGTACTTATTTTACATTACAATCTGCCCTCAAGCCCAACGTTTGTAACTATTGTAACGAACGCCGTCTTGGAGACCGACAGGCGTCCAAGCGACCTTCCAAGAAGCCAGCAGACGTGGGAAAACGTCCAGGTATTTCTACGTTCCAAGAACCCATTGGGCTCCCGAAAGCCCAAGGACAAGCGGCGGCGGCGAGACGAGAGTGCTGGACAGCGTCCTTTCAAGAGGCCCTGCTTCCGAGCTCCTTCTGCCTGATGTCCTGGTCGGCGCCTGGCTCCAGCGGAGCCCGACAACAAGGACGACCCCGGAGTTGTTACAACTGGATGGCAGCCGGTGGGATCGAGTTCAACGACCAGTGAGCGGCGGCGCCGAAAGATTTCATGGACCGTGATCCGAGTCTGGTGAGTGACGGCATCCTTTCTCTTTCGCCAGGCCTGTAAAATAGAGTTGAGAATTTTGCAGGGGCGTGGGGACTACCTTGGGAGTTTGGAAGTTTGGAAGTTGGTACTTCTTGGTAGTGGAGCAAAGTTTGCCGCCTAGATAGGTCGCGGAAATGGAGCTGCAGCGCTTGCTGAAATCGGAGTTGCTCGACTTGTGTGAAGAGCTGGGGGTTGAGGCGGGCACATCAATAGTAAAAAATGGAGCTCGTTAAGGCTATTCAGGAAGAGGGTCTTGACAACGATGAAATTGAGGTAATGTGGAAACGAATCAGAAACCGAAACGAAGACGAAGCAAAATTTAAGGAATTGGAACTTGAAAAACTTCGTTTAGAGGTGGAACTGAGGAAGACGAACGGAGGACCAGAGATGGAGGTAGCAGGCAGCCGAAATCTCTATGACATGTCGAAGCTGATACAGCCATTTAAGGTAGGACAGGACATGGGTCTCTACCTTGTAAACTTCGAGAGGGCATGTGAAAGGGCCCGTTTTAACCGGGACTCGTGGCCCAGAAGGTTGCTGGGTGTACTGCCCTGCGAGGCAGCCGGGGTAATCGCCAGGCTAACTGCGGAAGAGGCGGACGATTACGAGTGTGTGAAGGGCTGTTTGCTCAAAAAGTACCGCCTGTCGGCGGAAGCTTTCCGACAGAAGTTCCGAAGCGTGAGCAAAAAGCCAGAGGCTAGCTACGCGGAGTTCGCGTACGACCTGAGGTCGTATCTTATCGAATGGATGAAGGTAGCCAAGTCGTATGACGACAAAGAAAAGATCCTGGAGGTGGTCGCGCTGGAACAGTTTTATAAGACCCTAAGTGAACCCATGCGGACTTGGATTCAAGACAAAACAGATGTAGACTCCGTCTACAAGGCCGCGGATTTCGCGGACGAGTATAGCTCGCGCAGAAACAACAAAGAAGGAACGGGGAAAACCTTCGAAAAGACAAACTGGGACGAGCGACGCGGCAAGGGATGGAAAGGGCGAGAGCCTACGGGAAGGAATACTGAGGAAAATCGGGGGGATGAGGAAACGAAAGCATCCCAGGGCAGTGACGCGGACGATAGGCAAAAGAAGAAAGCATTCGAGGCAAGGAGGCCCATAACGTGCTTCAATTGCCATGAGACAGGGCACATTGCCGCAGGATGCACTAAACCAAGGGTGGTTTTCGCCTGCGCTAGTCACTGCGCGGAAAATGATGAGCTCCTGAGCCCGTACCTGTTCGACATGACGGTAAACGGGAAGGCATGCCGCGTGTTGCGTGACAGTGGAGCCACCATTGACCTTGTTCACCCTACTTATGTCACCGAAGCCAACTACAATGGAAAGTGTAGTTGGATCAAGTCGGTGTTAGACAAAGGGAGCGTGTGTCTTCCCGTGGCGGATGTCCTCGTTTCTGGTCCGTTCGGAGAGGTTCGCACTGAGGCGGCGGTTTCGGACAAACTGCCGCTGCAGTACCGTTACCTGTTTTCTAACCGAACAGAGAAGATTCTAAGAGAGCAGGGCAAAAGCCTCGGGGAGGGTCTCGTTCAGGCAGTCATAAGAGCTAAAGCTCACGAGGTGTCCACGCGACTTGCTTATGCCGATTCTAGCCCGGGAAATCTAAAAGACTCTCCAGTAAGGGTTTTAGAGCAGAGTAGCCCTAAAGAGACGAGGAAAGGGTTAGAAAGCGAGAAAAGCTCCGCGTTAGACAGGGAAACCCCCGACGAGCAGCTGACGCAGACAGATGGGGTGCTATTAGCCCCTACCTCAAAAGGCTTCGAACAGCTCGTCTCCGAAACAAAGGTAGTGCTCATCGAAGAGCAGAGGGCCGATCCCAGTCTGACCAAGCTTTGGGAAACTTGCAAGGATGGCGTGGCGCGAAAAAACGTCACCTTTCCTGTCCACGAGGACGTACTGTACTTTGCCAAGTTAATTTTTGTGATTGCGGGCCTGGTGATTGCGGAGAGGGTGGCGTCGCTTACTGGATTTGTGTGTTGCGGTCTGTGTTTTTTTGGGGTGTTGGCCATTCTCGACGACCTCAAAGCTGATCTCTTCAGGAGAGCAGCGGAAACTCCTCCCCTTCAGAGATCTTCCCGTCCGTGGAGGAGCTGTAACGAACGCCGTCTTGGAGACCGACAGGCGTCCAAGCGACCTTCCAAGAAGCCAGCAGACGTGGGAAAACGTCCAGGTATTTCTACGTTCCAAGAACCCATTGGGCTCCCGAAAGCCCAAGGACAAGCGGCGGCGGCGAGACGAGAGTGCTGGACAGCGTCCTTTCAAGAGGCCCGCCGACGTGGGAAGAAGACCAGCCACTCGGCCTTCCAGGAATCCCACAGTGGCCCACGAGGTCAATGCATCCTTTCCCGACCTTCCCAGGTGGACCCCACCCGTCGGGCGCCCCGCACCCAATTACCTTCCCTTCGGAAGAGGAAGCCGCTGCAGCAGCAATCATGGATGCGCGCCGCGCCGACCCCGCCGACCCCTCGGGGGACAAGCAGACACGTCTTTGGGACAGCTAATCTGCATGGTGTTGATGGCGTCTGTGGGCGGAGACGGGGGTGTGTCGCTGTGTGTGGAGGAGGAGCTGACATAGCTAGCTGAAATCCCTACGTGGGGAATGTAGGGAAGAGCGTCCCGTTAAAAGAAGCGGACTTCTTCGGGACTCCTGTCTTCTGATGCGGTTTTTCGACCCTGTACAAATGTAAAGTAAACTCGTTGTCAAAAGAGGCCCTGCTTCCGAGCTCCTTCTGCCTGATGTCCTGGTCGGCGCCTGGCTCCAGCGGAGCCCGACAACAAGGACGACCCCGGAGTTGTTACACTATGCGAGATGTATATAACATAAATAAATAGGCGCAGCTGCGAACTCCAGAAGATAGTTCCTAAGGACCCTACACTCTAAAACAAATCTGGTCGTAAACGAATGTCAAGGGCTTCTTCGGCCTTCCATATTTTACACCCTAAAAAGTTCTTCTAGGCAGCCCTTAGAAGGTATCTTCGTGAAAAGCCTATCCGTGGTTCTTTTAAAATCCTTTTTTGATGCGAAAGAGGTCTTCATCGCCCAGTTGCCTTTCAAGTGTACCAGGGGGCGATAGTGCTTGAAGCAAAACCGTTCTTCACGAGTTGCAAGAGTTCTTGGGGCGTCAAAAAACACTCAAAAATTAATTTTTTCTTCCTTTTTTTTTTTTTTTTGTTGAGTGTATTATCCTGCCATTTTCAGCCGGGTAGTAGGACCTCGCAAGGCAGAGCAAGTCTGCCTTTTGCCTTGCTACTTTGTGTCTGAATACAAACAAACAAACAAACAAACAATTTGTTCTTGAAAGCAATTATCATTATATTTTTGAACTGCATTAGCTCTGACGTTACCGGAGTTAAATATAGACCATTCGATGTAGCGCTCTCAGGGCGGCAGCATTTTGTTGGACCGCAGCGCCCTCTTAATACATCCGGGAAATTTAGATGGTTTGCACGGGTAAAACGAGGGAGAGGGCACGCGTCCGACTCCGCTAGCAGACGGCAAACCGAGAGGTTGCCGTTCTCCATCTTTGGGCTGTACAGGCGGGCTGTACCGAACATCGAACTCTCGCTCGTGGCTGCCGTTGTGAAGTGGTTCGCGTTCTTAGAATATTTATGGCTACTCCAAAATCAGCCTATAGCGCTCTGTTGTTTAATTTAGTTTAATGATCAACTAGCGTATATTTGTTCCGTTACTTAAATAGCAGTGGAGTCAGCAGTCTGTACTACCCTCAACTACTGCGTCTATTGCGGCAGGAGAGCACGTTTTTATTTATTATTCCAGACTTCCACTCATGGTCGCTAAAGGCCTACACCAGCACGAACTTTGTATAGTAAAAAAGGTACAGCAACCGAATTTTCTTTTCGCCGGAGAGACCGGCCAATCTGACACAGTTTTCTTTTTTTTTTTTTTTAATTTGCACGCAGGTGACAGCGCAATTAGACCCGGTTATTCTTTTTATCGAGCATAGTATTACACGATAACTTGAATACCAAAATCTGCGCATCTGCGCTTGAAATTTCCAAAATGACGCGATTTTAAACCGAGCTTGCACGCCAGCCGGATGTTAGGTACAGCCCACTCGGCGGAGCAGACGACGCACGGGGTGAGAGTGTGAGGCATTGTTTTTTCTCTCCGCTTTTCCTAGTGGAACGGTCTATAGTAGCCAAGGCATGAATAACCCTTGAGGCCAACATGTTTATCCATTCCTACCCATCTTCCCCGTGTGTAACCACGAATGCGGAAGTAGCCTTAGACAATTACGCGAAAGCTTTGATTCGAATAAACCCAAGAGTTACCTACAGCCTACTGAGCACCGTAAATTAACATAATAAGCAACGACCCTGCGTATCAAAACCTGTCATTGATCATAGCTTTGCTCATCCCCAGCCCTCCCAAGTGTTCTTTCTTCTCGCAATAATAAAACTAACAAGGACTACCTCCATGCATGACGCCATGCGGCGTCCCCGCTCTGCCAACCCTGTGCCGCGCATGCGCTGTCGCCACGTCTTTGTTTTTCAGACGGCGCTGCGGCGGGGACATCACGCTCCCCCACTGCGCAGGCGCAGCATCCCGGCAGGCTCCACGGCTTCCGTGACGATGCACCTGCGTTGCTGTGCTTTTCTTTGTATTTTTTTTTTTTTTTTGAGGCGCGTCCGCTTTGCAACCGATGGGAACTTACGAGCCGTTTCGCTCAACCAATGGGAATTTAGGTTCCGTTTTTCACTGCTTCAGACATCAGATAACGCCGGCTTCGCTCCATCGGACAGTTAATGTTTTCGCATTAAAACGGAGTTATGTGACTGGCTATGGCATGTTCAACCAATTTACTGCAAATGCTGATTAACGATATCAGTATATAATTTTCAGAAAGCATGTTTGCTGCGGTCTCTGTGCACTTGCACAACTTTCCCACCAAGTCCATCAGAAGGCAGGCATCCCTGATCCATAGAAAGTTTTAAAAAAACATGTAAATAATGCGAAATCAAGTCCGCGTAACGCTGCAAAAATGCGTTGGGCATACCGTCAGTGCCACATGACTTTTTTGTTATTAAGTTCTAAAAGCAGAAGGTGTATGCCGCTAATCAATGTCTTCCATTCTTAATGAACTTGCCTTTCAACTTGAGCATTTGACATAAGTCTGTCTGGTTGGGGCAAGATTAATTAAAAGCCGGGACGTCCGACTAGGCCCAAATTAGGGACCCGTCGTTTCGACGCCTACTCGGCCTCTTCGTCGGGGATTTCTGAGGCGATAACCGTTCAAAAACCGTATATTTTAGTGCCTACGTTTTTTTTTTTTTTTTTGATGATATTGCAATGCTATTTGACATAGACGCGTCGTAAAGCGCCTTTGCCCTTGTTTTTTTTTTTTTTTCATTTCCGGCGTGATGCTTTCTTTATTGAAATTTTGTTCTCACAATGGCGTATCTTTCTATCCCACCCGAGATATCGAAGAGTGCTCGGAAACAAAAGACGACTGTCAATGGTCATGTCTTAATACACAAGGAGGGTACCTCTGTCAATGTCCAGTTGGCTTCAAGCTACACCAGGACAACAAGTCATGCGTCGGTGGGAACAGAACTCACTGACAAATAGAATTGTAGGTTTTCGGAAACACCTCCGAGAAAAAAGCAAAGGCTTAGCTGAGCCGCCCAGGCACGTAGCCAGGATTGTGATTCGGGGGGGAGGGCGGGTCCCATGGGACACCCCGACACCCCGACCACCCCCCCTTCCCCCCCCCCCCCCCCCCCCCCCTGGCTACGTGCCTGGCTGAGCGTTTGACCAAAAAAAAATGTTTCTTTTTTTTTTTCACTTTTCACTTTTTCCCTTTTTTACGCAGATGAGCTGGTATTTTATACATTTATTTATTAAATATACCGCCGAGCGCCTCTACTGAAGAATTTAGTAGAATTTGTTTTCGACCCGATAATGACACGGTGCTTGCGTAAAGCCGCCGTCAGTGTATCGGGTATCGTTATCGGAGTTGTCGAGTCGATCCACTAAAGCTCCCTCTTGGCGAGTGCACAAGAAGAAAGCACAACAGGGATCCGAGTTTGATGAAGATGAGGGCAAGGGTCTTATCGGCTTCTGATTTAGGAGCTTTTTGCTCTGCAGGCGTAATCGACCAATAATACATTTTTCACCCGTTCGCGATTCCACAGCCGGGAAGTGTTTTGGCGAGAGCTTCTCACCAACACAGGATTGGCGAGAGTGGTTTCGCGGTCATGGGGATGCTTGTCCTGAGCACTTTTTATCCTCCGAGCTTCCGTGGCACCAGAACAATTTGAGATTTGCGAAGTAGCACGGGGATTGTCGATCGCTTCGAACGTGAAATTGCAGACGATCACAATTTCCGCCTGCGTCCGATCTCACTTGGCCGCGTACCCGATTTGTAGCAGACGTTCAAGTTTTATTTTTACGCCTGTTAGCCAAACGACATACGGTGTTTTCTTGTTTTATTCCCGTCTACAAAAGACGGATCCTAGCAGACAAACCTCCTTTTCGCGAACTGGCATCTGAGTTTGCCCCGTGAAGGGCAAATTCGATATGGCTCTGGTTCTCGCGGTGACTAAAAATCAGACTCCTTCCGAGGTTCACGCATCAATAATACCCAAGGAGGGTACCGCTCTCCATGTCCCGTAGGGTTCAAGCTATGCCGTGACGACACAACTTGAGTAGGTATAGGCAAGAAAATCATCGATTCTCAAATATGCAGGGTATGCTTCCGGGCGCCATTTGGGCATAAAAAGAATCGTATAAATAAAGCAATTAAGAAAGTGTATTTGTGAAACTTTCGCAAAACTAGGTGTCATTCGGTGAAGCAATCAATATATTCAACTTTTACGTGTGTAGATTTTAGGAAAATAATTTAAGCCTGAATAAACTTCCTTTTTTCTTTCCCCCTATGCGCATCTAGGAATATGGCGGACATTCTGGCTGACGCAGCTATGAACAGATGGCGCCAGAAACGCTCGGGTCTGCTGGATCTTCTTTCAAGCATTCATCTCAAAAAATCTTTCACCTTTTTTGGGAGGGCTTTATGTTGTGCCATCTGTGGATAGCAGCATAAACCAAATGAATTTTGCCTTTTTCCACCTTGTACATAAATAATAAACTTTTTTTATATATATCTACATTCATAAACGTTGGGTATATATAGGGCTCCGTGTTGTTCGAATAAATCTGTAAAACTCCGAAAAACACCCGCCGGTAAAATTTTGTTTATCCGATAAACTCCGAATATTTATGTGTCAACGCCACTCCCCCCCCCCCCCCCCCCCCCCCCCCCCCCCGGCCTGGCAAAAGCAAGAAGTGAAAGAATTATTATTATTTTTTTTTTATAGTTTGATCTGCACAGAGCCAATGGTCTTAAGAAAATTCCACCATACTTATCTTTCAAATCTGAGACCGTTGTCGAAAGGGGACTTGCCGCTTGTCTCTTGAAGGCTGATTCAGGGCAACAGGTCGTTCGTTGTACATTCGGGTCACGGCAAAAGCCACTCTTTTGGTTTCCAGTTTGTGCCATGCGATTTGTGATCTAGAGAAAGGAAAGGGTATGTTTTAGTAACAATGAAAGCTATGGACCATAGGGATTGTATAAAGTCGGGAAGAGGGGCAGTTCAAACTCTCTATTACCTCATTAACCACTCTACCTCGCGCGGCCGCGGGCTAGATTGATGGAATGGAATGGGATGACTACGAGCTTCCTAGCGACTTCCTCCGAGAGTTTATTGGTTTTTAGGTATCGACGTCTATCGAAGCGCCACTTGTGTGTGACTTTTTTTGTGGATAAATTAGTATTGCCAATGGCAATGGCACACCAAATTCAACTCAACATATTACAATTGATACAAGCGCGTTTTATTTTTTTATCTGGCATACGTGTACATTCGTTTATTATTTATTTATTTATGTTTAATAGGAAACGCAGCGAAATTAAACTCTGAATTTTGGAGAATTGCGAGTCAAAAAATATAAACTCCGATAAACTCCGAATTTTCGGCAAAAAATAAACTCCGAAAAACACCCTCCGAATTTGACGAAAAATAAACTTCGAAAACACGGAGCCCTAGGTATCTATAATAAATGCACTACCTAAAAGCACATTTATGAAAGAAGTTTTAATTTTAAGTCAGTGTATTTGCTTATTTATGCAAGTTTGTTTTGCACCCGTATATCGCTCAAAGACACCTTGTAGGTTTTAGGGAAACGCGGTCTGGAAAAAAAAGATATATTCATCGAGCCAATCAGGAGGGACTCGAAGGGTTTCTCCATTCGCTTGAACAGCCAATTGACTCTGACACATACGCGCTGTGTTCACCGTTTAGATGTCAACGAATGCCGGACGAGCAACGGTGGATGCCAGGAGGGTTGCGTCAATCTGATTGGTTCCTTCAGATGTAAGTGCACGACAGCGGGATCTTCATTGGCTGCCGACGGGAAAAAGTGTGAATGTAAGTATGGGAATGTAGAGGTATCACCTCAAAAGCTGGTTATGCTCCCTTCATAACGCTACGACGCTCTACTCGAGGACAACGTTTCTTGTCATTCCTGAGGAGAAAAGGAGAGAACGCGCGTAGCTTTAATCGGCGTTCATAAGGAGAGAAGGCGTTCATAAGGAGAGGAACGTTGTCCCCGAGTAGAGTAGGACTCCCCGCTATTACCGTTTTTATCCAAGAACGAGTTAAAGTACATGCGAGTTATGTTCGTGTATTGTTTCAGAAGTATTAGGGCGACAACTTTGCGCGGAAACCCTCAACGGATCTTTCCTGATCGTGCTGGTCTAGCCACTTGATGTCACAGTGTCACGTGACTGGTCTCACGTGACGTAATGGCGTTTTGCGATGTCAGTCTCACGTGACATGATGGTATCATGTGATATCTCATCGTCACTTGAGGTCATGATGTTGCGTGACGTCACGGTCAGGATACGAGGTGACGTAGCGTACTTATATCACGTTATAGCGTCATGTGACGTGACGTCTCAATTTCCCCGCTAAAATTGTCGGTGAAATATCTTCGCTAAATTTCAATAAAAAATGCTCCTCGTTAGAAAAAAACAGAAAAACATCAAGTGCACCTTTATTGCACTCGACATTTTCTAGGCCAGGCAATTTTTTATCACTCCTTTCAGAGAAAACAAAATTGTTGTTAATAGCTTTAGTCATGACACAAAGGTGCCTGAAATGGTGATATTACATTCAACGCTGTTTCGGTCAGAGAATGACAATGGTAGCACCTCGTGGGCAGTTAGTTACTCGCAGAGAATACCCCTCTCGCTTTGAGCCCTTCTGGCACTAAGTTATACAGGGTGTTTGATTTTAATTCCAACAGCTTCATTAAAACAACAAAAAAATCCGTGAAGCGTACACTAACGCGGTTTGCTCAGGTGAGTTATACAGCCACGGCGACATAGTATAGGGGAATAATGCTCACGATAAATCGCATACCTGACTAGTATTCTTTAAGTGCCTTTTCAGTTTGTGAAAATAAACATATGGTTCCAATTAGAGCATCATCAAAAACAACAAAATCAGCCAACTCTAGAACCACTTAAAGCACGTAAGAAGCGCGGAAGTGCATCAAAGTTACCACTGGTACAACAGGCGCAAAGCTAGCGGTAAAAAAAAAGAAGAAGCGGCAGATTAGATTATCGTTGGCGTTGTCCCACTCCTAGCTTTGCGCCTGTTAAACGTGTGGAAATTTGGTGCACCCCTGCCCTTCCTGCGTGCTTAAAGTCGTTCTAGAATTTGACTTAGGGGTTTTAAATGACGCGACAGGTTTTTAATTGAAATCATATGTTTATCTTAACAAATTGAAATGTTAATCGAGAAATTTTAGTTCATTATCCAAGTAATCGCGAAGATTACCCACTAAAGTATGTCCCACTGGCCGTATAATTCACCTAAGTTAAAAGTGTTCGTATAGCTTAAACTGATTTTTGAATCAAATCAGTTTCAAGGAATAGGTTCATGCGGCGTTTAAAAAAATATTAATAATCACGTGCGTCCCATAATTTGCGTTATGAAGAGTAGAGCAGACTATGGTCACCATACTCTGCACTATTCTTCGTCTGCAGAATTAAGTTGGTCTTGGAACGGCTGCGAAGGAAAGCAATAATGCATAGTACTCTCACATTTTTTACTAATATCAGACAAAGGTTCGAAAAAATTCAAGGCCTTCGGCGTTTTATTTATTTTCCTCACAATCATATCAAACTTTAAAAATGTAGGCCTATTGTTTAACCCGCGTTGTTTTTGTAATTGGCCGGAAAATAACTTTCTTGGTCACGTCAGTACCTGTCGACAATATTTGCTGGGAAAATAGGCAGCTTGTGTTTTGTCAGCTTTGTGCCATCATGCGTACATTGGGCACGTGGCTTTATGAGTGGTATTCGCCGTGGCCACCAATTGAGAAGAAAAGCAATTTTAAAAAGTGCTATTCCCCTTTTTTATTACTGCTCTTCATTTAGCATGGTTCCTTGTATGACGCTTTGAATATGTCCGTCTGACCACCCCTGATCTACATAATGATAGCCATAGATCGTTCGAAAAGGCAGACTTTATTTCAAATATTTATTATTTTCGTGGTTACTTGTAATGACGAGACCCTCCGAATCACAGTTAGCATTGCTTACTGTAACTCTACCTTGCTATGAGCATTCTGTTGATAGTAGTTGTGTGTTCGCGTCTTCTCAGATGCGAAGGTGACACAGAAACCCTCAATTCCTTGCAACGTTAACAACAGAGGCTGTTCCCCCAAGTGCAGAAGGAATGGTCGCAGAGTTTTATGCTCTTGTCCTGGAGGATTCTATCACTACAAGAAAAGATGCATAGGTAAGCAGTGTAAACTACAGGGTATTTCAAGGAGAGGCCAGGCTCTTTAAATCGACCGCAAAATTCGGTTTCTTAACCTATCGCGCTACGACTTTGTGCAGCGTTGCACACAGATGGTACATTATTTTTTTGTAAAATTTGCAAAGAGCGAATTTACCTGAGGAAAAAGTAAAGAAAGAAAAAGGCTTAGCTCCTATGGAAACGCAGTGAAACCACCGGTCTTCAAACAACACGGCGCCGTTTCGCACGGGAGACAAGAGATGGCGGAAGCGGTCGCGACGCCAACTGCCGCCAACGAACGAGCATATGACGCCGAAAGCCGGCGTCTTTAGCAGACAAGGAATTGGAATTCCTTGTTGTTACCGCGCCTGTTTTTGTTTCTGCGACTGTCGCCGCTGCGGAACGCGCGCCGCTTTTGAGTTGAAAAGATTGTCTGCTAAAGACGCCGGCTCTCGGCGCCGTATGCTCGTTCGTTGGCGGCGTTCGTTGCGCCATCTCTTGTGTCCTGTACGAAACGGCACCGTGTTGTTTGAAGACCGGTGGCGTCGCTGCGTTTCCATAGGAGCTAAGCCTTTTTTTTTTTTTTTTTGCTTTTTCCTCAGGTAAGTTCGCTCTTTGCAGATTTTACAAAAAAAAAAAAAAAAAAAAAGAAGCACCATCCGTGGGCAACGCTGCACGAAGTCGTAGCGCGATAGGCTAAGAACCGAATTTCGCGGTCGATTTGAAGAGTATGACCTCTCCTTGCATCACCCTGTATAATAAAAAGAAAGCTAAGGCAGCATTTTAACACAGAATGTATGATATGATTGGCATCTAACCGTTTCCGGTTCTCACTCCAGAGACGGAAAAGAATAACGTGAGTGTCATTCGAACACTTACGCAGCACTCGTGTCCTCACTGGATCTACATGAGTGCCAGCCGAATGTCTTGCTAGACTAGAGTGTATCCGAGTTACTTCGGCGGCTCGCATCACGTGATCAAACAAAAAGCAGCGCGAGCGACTCGCTCTACTCCTAGCACGGGCTAAACGTGCGAGCTATGGGTTTTTGCTAAGCGCGCGCTCTCTTTAGCGCGTAGCTCTGATTAGCTTTCCATAATTGGCCAAACGCAACATATGACGTCTTTAGCGGAATTAACTCTGCCTTCATCCACGGAAATGGGAGTGACGTCATACTGTCGACCTTGACGGCGGTTGCGAACGTGATGAGTCCAAGCTCGCGCCGTGCATTTTTGCGCACTCACACAATCGAACTTACCTTCGCAACTGATGATAAGTAGCCAGAATCACAATTAGTGACGTTAAGGCGATACCAAGAGCTCAGTTGTGGAACTTCCACAGAGCGCGGTGCTACGCTCTCCCCCTCAAACCGGTCACCGGTAAGGTCCCTTAGTCACCGGTTGTTGGAAGCGCCATCTAGAGGTTGCGTTTCAGAACTGTATTTTTTGGAGACGCAACGGTAAAGCGTCTTCTAGAAGCTGTACTTCAAGAACCGTAGAACTTCACTTGTCATAGCAGCCGTCCCCCAAAGAAATGGTGGCGCGCCGAACGACCGGAGGCGGACCTCGGGGAGAGAGCGGGATATTGCTCGTGGCAGCAGCGTCTATGGGCAGTTGCGTAACTGAGGTAATCTAGTAACGTTAAGCGAATCCTAGTCGTGACATCACGAACAGGAATTGTGCGAGGACGCAACCCAAACATCTCGCCGCCAATAGCCCTGTTCTTGAGAAAGCCGCAAGGCGCCGCAACCCATTGGTCTTCTCCGTTCACTTATGCCTGGTCTCCGGAGTTCTGGTCCCGGAGTGGCCGGAAGCCGGCGCTGCGGTCGCATCTAGCTCGACGCTGCATCAGATTCTATGTTACCGCTGCCTTTGCCACGACAGTGGGGGAGAGGGGAGATTTCTCGCCGGCTGTTCTCCTGAAGCTCTAAAGATTTCACAATGCAGCCACCTAGGCTGCTAAACTCTGGTCCAGTCCCAAAGAGGTAGAGGGGCCGTGACGTATCGGAGTATCACAGACATCGTCATGAGTAAACTTCTTATTAAAGTACCTACAATACGTAACTACTTGCTTTACTCTGTTTCAGATATCAATGAGTGCAGAAACAAAAATGGAGGCTGTCAGCATCAATGCTTCAACACGCGAGGATCGTACGTGTGCATATGTTCCGAAGGATATGAGATTGATCCCGCAGACAAAAAGAAGTGCAGAGGTAAACAGTAGCGCAATTATTATAATTTTATTTTTTTTCTCTAATAAACTCTGCGTTTTATGAACGTCTAGCTTTATACAATGGCCTACCCTGTTCCTCAATTAGACTGCGCGGAACTTGAAGCCTAAAGCACACCCCGCTTGTTCTCAAGATTGTCATTCTACGCAGACCTTGTTCTTGATTGCACTGGCTTGTCTTTGCCTTTATCCTTCCCCTCACTTCTCAATGTTCCGCCCCGCGAATCAAGTAACGGTCGTGTATAAAACATTTCTTTGAGATTTGGTTTATTTGTTGTATGCGACCCTTCTTTACACAACACCGTGGTGACAGTCCCAGTGTCTTCCAAATGCAGTATACATAATTTGTTCTAGACGTCAGAGGATGTTCGTACAACAGTGACAAGGGTCCGTGTCGGGAACTGTGCACTCCTCTGCCTGGCAAAACGCAAAAGTGTTATTGTATAGGCTCCGGACTCAAGCTCACCGAAAACGGGGCATCGTGTGTTGGTGAGCCCTAATAAATACAGCAGCGCTCGTATTACAGAACCGTTCTGTGGATGTCTGAAAACGCATCTTTTCTTAAATCTGGCATAATTTTATAGCGTGACTAATAGTTTTTTTTTATTATTTGTCGTTTCAAACTTTAGATATCCACGAATGCAATCATGACAACTTCGGATGCTTTCATATGTGTGTTAACGTTCATGGTTCTGCGTACTGCTTATGTCCGTCAGTACTAAATTTAGCTGGTGACAGCAAGACTTGTTTCGCTTAGTATAACACATTTAGGCTTCAGATAGAGGTTCTTATCTGTACGATGTTTTACACATTCTTTAAACGATGCTGAACTGGACACGGAACGTTTGATCAGCTAAATGTTAAGCGTTCCCGTAGTATCCAAGTTCACTGAAGTAATTAAGAGTGATGGAGTTATGCATGTTTTGGAATACAATCTGCCTGAGCAAAGTCATTGACGCTTGCTCAATTATGATACTAAAAAGCCCTATTTTCTAGCATTAATGATCAGCTTGGTTGAGTTGGTTTTACCTCTTACATTAACAGATATAAATAGAAGACAATACCTGCTTCATCGTGATACCAAAGGTCCCAGTTTTTTAGGATGCAGTATCAACGCTGTAACAATCGTGTTACCGCCTGCCTTAATCAACTCACTAATGACATAAAATGCTTGCATGATAATAAAAGTTTAAAGACCAATATTTAGTAAGCATTCAACATTAACGCCGTTAAACGTTTTTGCCTTCAGATAGAGAAAATAATCACTGAATATTGCAACAGCGAAGAAGAAAGGAAAGAAGAAGAGGTGCTCCGGATAGGGATCGAGGACGAGAACGTCGGAGAACCCAGGAAATAAACGTGACAATTTGGTGGCAGCAGTGGGATGCCGACAGAAACCCGACAAGGTCCTCTGCCGGTACAAGGGACGCCTTCCGGTGAGCCACCCTCCCAGGCCCAGCAGCCAGAGGAGACCACTTCTCAATCGGTGGCCACACCAACCGACATTCCGACGACAGCGGTGACATTGGAGACGCTGCAAAGGCTGTTGGAACTGCAGACTCAAACAATCATGGCCGCTACGCAGCAATCTTCGGACCTTCTAACCGCAAGTAATGCCGACATCTGCCGTCGAGTAGCTAGCTGCTCTGGTGACGCTTCAGCAAACAGCGCAACCAACTGTCTTCGCAGTTGAGCAGACTCCTTTCACGAGCCGCCCGACTACATCTTCTGGTCAACCCCGTCTCAAGTTAAAGCCATTTAATGGCGAAACACCCTTGGATCTATACCTACAGCAGGTTGACATCATTTCCGATGCAAACCACTGGACTGAAGACGAGAAGGCACGCGCTGTCATCGCGCAACTAGATGGCCCTGCCCTCAGCGTTCTTCATGCGCTCCAAGGAACCCGGCTCACTTACGCAGCATTGATCACGAGCTTGCGCGATCGTTTCGGTGATGAACATCTGCAGCAAGCATTCTACGCAGAATTACGTTCGCGGTGCCAAGAAGCAAGCGAATTTTTTTCAGAACTTGCTGCAAGTATAGAGCGTTTGACCTACAAATCCTTCCCGGGCGCAACGTCTGATACATTGAATCGTGTTGGCACAGCCGCGTTTGTGGATGCCATAGGCAACCCTGAGGTACAGAAGTTTGTAAGACTAGCAAAACCAGAAACAATACGAGCCGCACTCGGACATGCCATAGAGATGAGCGCTGCTCAATGGGCTACCAGCCGCATGCAACCAGCAGCACCTCCTGGAGTTACAGTGCAACCATTGACAATTCCACAGGACACGCGCTCTCAGCCTGCGTCTGCTCGTTCACGGAACAATACCGCTAGGTCTTGCTACCGATGTGGCCGTCGTGGTCATTTTGCGGCCGAACGCTCAGCTGCTCCTGCTACATCGGGAAACGCTACTCCCGGTCCTTGGGGGCGGAACCGGGTATAACTCCTCAAAGGCCCCTCGTATCAGTTACAGACCAGTTAACATCGGTTCCCCGCCATTCTGTACTGGTTGAAAACGTGGGGGTTGTGGACGCACTTTTTGACACTGGAGTAGCTGTGAATGCTATTGATATGTCCCTTCTTTCCTCGGACATTAAAGTGTTCCCTGACTACTCAGTTCTACTAACTGCTCATGGGGAAAGCATACCAACCGGAGGAAAAGTGAAACTAAAAATTACAGTATTTGGTCGCACATCAGTTGAAGACATTGTTGTAATTCCAAACTGTGTGTGTCCTTTAATTGTTGGGTACAATTGGTGTGCCAAAACCGGCTTATTTTCTTGGAAACCTTCTACGGCCGGTCAAGAAACTCTGCCATCAGATCAAAGCGCGTGCCATGAGTTTGCGCTACTTCGACGCTTTTGGTCGTATATTATGACTTCCTGGGCATCTTATGCGTTTTTCTTGCTGCTTCGACTCTTTTGGAGTAACTTCGTACTTCTCTGGGCATCGTCTGCATCTTATGGAGCAAGTGTATTGGAAACTCTGCTACATAAGTTTTTTCAATCATCCTCAGTTCAAAAAGGAGAAACGTCGGATATTCATATTGCGGCTCCAACAGTGCTACAACCAGAGACAGCCATGTGGATCAAAGTGCGGTCAAACCCACCCCATCTTAACGGTGACATTGTCTGTGAGGCTTCCCGGATTTCAAAACCTGGCTGCGAAGTGGCAGTACCTCGAGCGCTGACTACAAGTATAGGAGGCCATTTCAGCATCCTGATGATGAATCTCGGGCATAACTCCGTCACTCTTCAGCAAGGACACTATATCGGCAAGTCGTTTCCTCTCACTCCAACAGAACTTCTAACAGCGGCTATCGATCAACCAGGATCGTCAGAACTACCCTCAAAAGAATGCGCACAAATACCATGGGATCTGTTCCAGTTTGGTCCAACCCTCGCCAATCATCAGATTGAATCCCTCAAAGAACTAATCACAATCTACTGGGCATGTGTGGCACTAAATCCGAAAGAACTCATATGCACACATCTAGCGGAACATAACACTAATACGGGCGAGCATGCTCCCATTCACCAGTCCTTACGTCGCCTTGCTCAAGTAGAGCCTGCCGTCATCCGAACACAGGTCGACGATATGCTTAATAGAGGAATCGTCACACCACCCAACAGTCCATGGTCGTCACCGGTCGTCTTGGTACGCAATAAAGATGGGACTGTACGTTTTTCTGTTGATTACAGGAAGGTCAACAGCATCACGAAACAGGACGTATATCCCCTACCTCGTCTTGATGATTCACTAGACAGACTACAAGGCGCAAGTTACTTCACAACACTTGATCTCTTGTCAGGATATTGGCAAGTACCTCTGAACCCCGACGATGCCGAAAAATCGGCGTTCATAACTCCTGGCGGGCTTTACCAATTTACGCCATTATCATTCGGCCTTCGCAACGCGCCAGCTACCTTCCAACGCCTTATGGATAGAGTTCTAGGCCACCTCAAGTGGACTATGGCTCTGGTATATCTTGACGTCATTATTGTATATGGGACGACGCTTGAAGAACACAACCGAAGACTCGAGCTTGTTCTTGACGCGCTACAACGAGCGAACTTACGAATCAAACCTCAAAAATGCTTTTTTGGTTTTGAATAAGTTCTCTATTTCAGTCATGTTATGACCAAGAATGGCATCAAACCCGACCCTGCAAAGCTGGAAGCGGTGTCAAAGTATCCAAGACCAAGCCACCTTTCAGAGGTCAGGAGCTTTCTCGGCTTTGCATCCTATTTTCGCCGGTTTATACCACAATTCGCCAGTCATGCAACACCCCCTGACACTTCGTAAAAACAACCCTTGGCGGTGGACAATAAACGAGGAACGTGCCTTTAATGACATTAAGGAAAGCCTTCTTCAGGCACTAATCTTAACCCATTTTAACATGGAATTCCCATCTTTTCTTCACACTGACACCAGCGGAACTGGCCTTGGAGCTGTATTACTCCAAAAACACCCCGACAAATCTCAACGAGTAATCGCTTACGCCAGTCGCCGCCTTACCGATGCCGAACAACGCTACCATTCATCGGAGCTCGAATGCCTAGCTCTCATCTGGGCTATTCAACACTTTCGGCCCTACTTGTATGGTCATCGTTTCACAGCCGTTACAGACAACTCTGCGTTACTTTGGCTACAGTCGAAACGAGACATAACCCCCCAACCTTGCTCGCTGGGCTTTACTACTCCAAGAGTATCAGCTGAATATCTGTCATCGAGGTGGAAAATATCACACGGACGCCGATTTTCTCTCACGCAATCCTATAGCCCCAGCTGAAGAACTGAACAAAGGAGAGGTTCAGTTTTGCACCCCTGTGTTTAACCTTGCTGAATCTCAAACTTCAGACCCAGAAGTTCAAGATAATATGTCGCGACTGAGATATCCTCCTAATACAGCGGAACGACGTCTACGCCGCGCCTATCGTGTCTGTCATGGGCTCCTCTGCCACCGCGGGACGCAAGGTTGGTTGCCCTTCGTGCCCACGCAGTTACGTACCGCCGTCCTCCACCTGTGTCACAACAACCTAACCGCTGGACATTTAGGAAGAAACAAAACTACAAAGATCATCTTGGAGCGCTACTGGTGGCCACGAGTTCGCACAGACGTTGCCGAATACATAGCGTCGTGCATTAAATGTCAGTCACAGAAAATGGCGAACCCCACCATCGACTGTGGCATCCAGCCTGTACCACTACCTAAAGCACCCTTTGAAATTCTCGGCATCGACCATCTCTGCCCGTTCCCCCCTACTCCAAGCGGTAACAAGTATGTTCTTGTCGCCATCGATTACCTAAGTAAATGAGTAGAGCTACGTGCAGTTCCAAGCACCGCGGTCGACCGCATCGTGCTATTCTTACGACAAGTTATTCTTCGGCATGGTGTACCTCGCGTCATCGTGAGTGATCGCGCCTCATCTTTCGTTTCCCGTCGGTTTGCGAGAGAAATGGAAACTCATGGTATCCATCACGCTCAAGCAGCGCCATACCAACCACAAACAAATGGTCTTGTTGAATGGGCTAACCGCACCATCAGTGGCATACTCGCGAGCTACCTGAACGAACAACACAACAACTGGGACGAACTGGTGTCATACGCAGCCTTTGCAGTGAACACTGCTGAACAATCAACAACCGAGTTTACCCCTTTCCAAATAGTGTACGGACGGGCACCAGTTCTGCCCTGCGAATCCGGTGACAATGCAGTTTGGAATCTAAAAACAGAGCACTTTACAAGTAGCTCTCGACGCCGCTTCCAAGCCGTGAGAAAGAAAGCTCGCGATTCCATGTTGCGTGCTCAGGTACGCACTCAAGAACAAACTGCTCCATCATTCCCCCCACCTCATGTACGTTGTGGGGACTGGGTTTTGGTACGCCGACCCCTTCGAAAGAAAGGCCGGGCTGAAAAGTTACTCCCACGCTACAGAGGCCCCTGTGAGGTTCGTCGTTAGCTGGGTCCTGTGACATTTCAAGTTCGTGATTGTAATGGCAGTCCCCGTCATACCAATGCAACATTCACGGCACATCGTAGCCATCTTAAGCCCTACGTCCCACGTTCATCGAGACACACACACCATGCACCTGAACTCGGTCCATTAACTCGATCATTATCGATTCATAGGGGGAAGGGGGCGAGTGTAACAGCGAAGAAGAAAGGAAAGAAGAAGAGGTGCTCCGGACAGGGATCGAGGACGAGAACGTTGGAGAACCCAGGAAATAAACATGACAATATTACCGCCCCTGTCGAGAAGCCCTAATTGTGCCAGTGAAATTGAGAATGGGTTCAAATAACACAATTTTAATGCAAAACCATAACAAAATCTTTTGGTAGCGCTTCTTTGAAACGGAGTGCTCTTTTGAATTTTGAACTAATATATATAGCGTACCGAAAAAAAGTAAAGCCTCCATATTTCGAAAATGTGTTTAGTTTAAGTAACTAAAAACAAAAACGAGCTTCTTTCTCCTTTACACCCTATATCATATATGCGTTTTGGAATTTCAAAGTTTCACAGCCTTGCATCGTTTTTTTTTTCGTTTTGTATTGACAGGTTTTTTGTTTTTTGTTTTTGTCTCTTCCTTTCTTTTAGCTGAAATTAAGCCAATCCTGACCTGTCCTCAAGACGTGGTCAAAACCCTGCCTCCGGGAACGAGTGAGACATGGGTGACGCTTCCGCCTCCGAACACGAACCTGGACTCCAGCTTGATCAAGGTGTCGCCATTTTGGGTCCAGAAGCACGGAGGAAGTTTTCCGTACGGAGAAGTGGACGTAACGTACTCTGTCAATGTCACAGAGGGCGGCTACAGCATGAGCTGCACGTTCACAGTGGTTGTCATAGGTAACAAGTACTTTCTAGCTTTCGGGATTGTCGTGATCGTTGATCTATCGAAGGATAAAGGCTGGTTCACAGGTTTGCGTTTGAGTGGGCTTGGGTGTGTTACCTTCCCCTCGTACATGCATGCATGGCAGATGTTCCCTCTGAATCGGACGGTGACTTGCGCCACCTAAAGCCAAGTAGTATTTTAGAGCGCAGCTCTTAGGCGTCCGTTTCCGGCTGCAGCGGCGTCGGCGTCGACGTCGGCGTCGCCGTCGGCGTAACCGCGCGTGCATTATGGGTAAATTTCCCCGCTAAATCTAGTGTAAAATTTTCCCCGCTAAATCTAGCGGAAAAATTTCTCTGGGAGGTCTTGTGACCCCCCCCCGAGAACACGTAACCCTCAGTACCCTTCCCTCCTCCTCCTCCTAAGGAGCTGCGCTCTACTTCGGCGTTACAGGGAGTTGTAAATGGCTTTCATTTTTTTATCTCCAGATTAAATTGTGTTTAGGCCTACTTGGTCCTCTATCCGTCCATTGATTTTAGCCAACGTTCCTCTGATCTCTTGTTAGCGAGCTCAATTTCTTGAATACTTTTTGTTTCATCGTTCTTAGCGAATCTCAGGGCCCTGAGGAAGTCAGCCGAGTCCTTCACAATACACAACATCTACTGGCACACTGGCGCCATCTTTTGGGTAGCCCTGGAGCGATTCCGATAAACTCAAGGTTTTGCAGTATTTTCGAGATCAAATTTAGGCCCCATCAATGATAAATGGTTGTTTATAACACTCTTCATAAGTATTTCAAACCAGACTTGGACGTAGTTCAACTACTTCACTCAAACTACTGTAGCTTAACCACTTTTCCGAGTAGCTTGGTAACTTTCAATTACAATTTTATTAAAGTAATTAGTAGTTTAATCTAACTACGTTTTTTAGGTAACTTCTATTCAAATTACTAAATGCTTTCGAAATGTAGTGCCAATTTTGCTCATCACAAACGTTTGAGTGCAGATATAAATAAGACGCCGGCAGATAAAGTGGCATTCCCGAACAAGGGGCACTCTCACATTCCCTTCCCACGCCTGCATTACAAACGTCCTTGTGTGAAGGTGGCGACGAGCAGTCAAAACATAACACCAGCACGCACGAACGCAGAAAGAGATGCTTAACAAGCCTTGGTCGGGTATAGACCTAATCCGGTAATGCACGCAGGCGCCACGCCTCGAGCTGCAGCCGTGAAAGACAACCACCACTCCGAGGGGTGTGGTTGTTTTCATGTTGCCTACCTTTAGTGAGTCCTGACTTAAGCGGTTTGGGGATTCCACGGGAGGAGCCACTGGAATGACCATAAGCTGGGCGCCTGTTCTTATGGCTGCCTCGTCATCGCATACTTTCTTGCAAATCCCGACTGCCCCGCGCACAAATGCAGGCACGGAAAATCCGTCCATTGGGAGCACGTCCCCGCTTCCAGCTGCAACTGAACGAGCGATGTTGCTTGTTCACGTAATCCTTTATGCCCTTCCGACCTTTTACGCGAAGGAGGCCTTTATCGAAAACGATTTACTTGTAGTGATGCAAAACTATCGGTAAATTGACTATCGCTATTATCGATAGTTTTTCCAACACTATCGATAGTGCCACAGAACTATCGATAGTCGACTATCGATAGTACTATCGATAGTTTTTCGACACTCGACTATCGATAGTACTAGCGATAGTTTTTCGATAGTCAACTATCGATAGTTCTATCGATAGGTTTTTTTACTATCGATAGTTTTTCGATAGTCAACTATCGATAGTTCTATCGATAGTTTTTTTACTATCGATAGTCAGATTTCTGGAGACTATCGATACTATCGATAGTACCATCGATAGTTTTGCATTACTAGAGCAACAACGGTTTTCGCATTGCCGCTCGCCTCCCTTCCTCCTCTCTTCGCCCAAACTCCCGTCTTCGTCATCTCTGAAAGCTGATCCAAAGTTGGGATAATAAATGCTTGGGATATTTGGTGTCCCATTTGAAAAAAAATAAAGCGAGCAATATAGAAGAGGAAGCGACGCAAACTACTAGTATCGCGATATTATCGATATTAAACCGTCGACAGTGCTATCTATAGGTTTACGGTAGTCGACTATCGATAGCTTTCCTATAGTCGACTATCGAAAGTTTTCCGATTGTCGATTAACATTAATTTTCTGATAGTCGACAATCGATAGTACTACTACTCATAGCTTATTGATAGTTGACTATATATAGTCCCAGGCAACATGCCGGCACTTGGCCAGCGTTGGGTGAATATTACTCACAATATTGGCCCAGTTTCATGTTTCGCACCACTGTCCAGTACTGGGGCAACATCGGTTAACGATCGCTATAAAAAACGGCCAGAAACGGTGATATCATTCAAGTTCTGGGCAGAGATGGGCGAATATCGGTTAACATGGCCGCGGCCGCTGCACTGTCAACCTACTTGGGCCAAGAGTTGGGAAACTGGCATATAGTCTGCTCTGAAAAATTGTCACCGATCCGTACTCGCGAACCGAGCTAATAGCTTCCACAACTCCGCCATTGCTCCCGCACCGGCCACTCGAGGAACTGCAGATTACTTCTATTTTGGCTTTAATCGGGAAATTTTGGCTCCGAAGCAGATACGGTGGAAGGGGCTTCAAGTGTCATTCTCATACTGCCGACTCCCAAGCGAACGCGCCGCGATTACTGCCGAAGTTAGGATGCGCCCAGGTCGGGACGCGCTACACGAAACCACCGCTGAGACATGGTTGTATAAAACACTATTAATTATGCCGCACACCTTGTAAACAAAAGATTTTAGAAAACATCACGCGCCCCCCCCCCCTCCCCCTCGTTTTGTACTAAACTCCAAAAAAAGTTACTACAAAAATAGTTTCTTCCGTATGTTTATACGGAAAAACCCAGTTCCAGCAGCGAATTGCCCGGCGTGCCCTCGGTGCGGCCCCAGTCAATAGGGGCGGCCGCCGCGATTGGCCGGGACGATTGACCGCGATTCAGTATCGTTTTAGAAACGGTCAAGAATTTTTAATACCGGCCGATACAGCCGGTTCAGACCCGATAAATTACCGGAAGACGGCGCTGGATACTGCATATCAGCGTGGCGTTGACCGACCAAAGTGATGTTCCGCCGACAGCGGCCACATCACGGTAATTCTGGCCCGATCTTAACGACCCAGCGCCAATATCGGAAGTATCAGAATGATATTGGCCCGATTTCTCTAATTAGACGCCAATATTGGCGATATGCTGAGTGCTGCCTAAGGTACTATGGATGTTTTTTCGATAGTTTTCCGATAGTCGATGAACGATAATTTTCCGATACTGAACAATCAATAGTACTATCCATAGCTTTTCGATAGTCGACTATCGATGGTACTGTCGATACGTTTTCGATAGTTACTATCGATAGTACTATCGATACCTTTGAGATAGTCGATTATCGACACACAGTACTATCAATAGTCTTTCGACACTCGACTATCGATAGTACCATCGAAAGTTTTTTTACTATCGATAGTCAGATTCCTGGTGACTATCGATACTGTCGATAGTACTATCGATAGTTTTGCATTCCTATTTACTTGTCAGGTGTGTCAGGCGCATCAGGATACCGTAGACGCCGGCGAAGATTGCGAGTCACCCTTGGAAGATCCTTTCGCTGGACCTGGCGTCAGCGGGGAATTATACTTCGTTTTATCTTCCGTTAAACCAAAACATTTTTTTTTCTTCAGTAGCGTAGCGCTACCACTGCAATGAGACGCGCAGTCATCCGGAAGATCTCATCGTTGTGGCGCGAGACCTGAACCCTTGACGTTCAGGTGCACTCGCTCAGCGTGCTCTTTGAACGTCGTGGGAATACAGAGAGGCCATTCATAACTATCTCAACTTGCCGAAGAAAAAAAGAAAGAGAGTTTCTTATAAAAAATCCTCTAGCCGAGCCAAACCTCACATGTTTAGTCCTGGACACCGAAGATGCCGACACCCGCCTACCCGACCTTGCACATCGCGTTTCTGATATTCAACGCTGCCGTTCCATCCAGCGCGTCGGTGGAACGTCTTTTTAGCATATCTGGGGACGCCTTTAGGAGAAAAGGCGGAAAACTTTTGATAATAACTTTGAAAGTTAATTGTTTCTGCGAGCGAATAAACTATTTCGGTGAAAACGCAAGCTATAAAATGACTGCACTTATTTTAGGCTCGTAGGGTCTTTCATGGATTAAACTACTCTTCATTTTGCTACCACAAAAATATAAAGACAGTAACTTCGAAAGTAACTTAGAAAGTAGGTTGCTGCTTTTTCACAGTAGTTAGTAGTTTACTCAATTACTCTTACAAATGCGTAATTTCTACTCTACTCCAATTACTTTTGGCGTCAGTACTCAGTAACTTAGCTACCTTTTTTGAGTAATTTCTACATGTCTGTTTCAAACCGATGTTAATTGAATCATGAAAAAAATGTTATAAAAATGTATACACAGCTCTAAATTATGGTCCAGAGCTAAACGATGCACGAGGTAACTTAACGCACTAGAGCGCACTCAATCGCAAATTTGTGAACAGGCCTTAGAAAAACTAAATGAGAGACTCAGCCTCAGAATTACGACAGGGATAGTGTCACTACGGCAACCTGTAAGAACGCATCGCTTTTTCTGACGTCACGGGAAGAGAAGGCCTTTCATGAACGCCTTGTTTTTCACGATTGCTGCCACTAGAAATGAAGCTTCACCTGATGTCCAAACTGTCTCGTCCAATAACGGATTAAACGAAGAGCTGCTTTTTTTTTTTTTGCTTTTTTTGCAGTTTTTATGTAGGCAAAGACTATATGTGAAAACGGTGTTGCCAAGATTACAACAAGTGTTTCCCGTGTACATTCTCATAGTGAACGCGATGGGTCATTTATTGCGACCTATTGAACGTGTTAATCGAAGTTACGACTAAAAAATGTACGGCTGGGTCATCTGAACTGTTCAACCGGCCAGAGATGAGGACAATGGCGTTTACCATCGTCATTATCAAAGTGCAAATTATGGTTTAGAGCAGAAATATACTGGTATTAGCTGACAGCATTCTGCAGACCACATTGTTCGCCGCTTACACGAGTAGACGTGCAAAGGCATATTTAGACCGCTATGCGCGCCAGCTGTTCTGGAGGAATGACATTCGTAAGGACGGCAGGGTTCCTTGAGATCAAAGGTATTTTGAGAATCGGTGAGCTGGTCCATGCCACTCGCAACGCAAGAGGTCGAATTCGCGACTTCATTCGTCGATCGCCGGTTTGCCAAACCTCCATTGAGACTATTGATGTCCCTTACAAATTTCCACTACATCATTAACATCCAACTATGAAATGTTCAGAGATGAACCCTGGGTACGATTAAGAGTAGTGGTAAATCTGTTGACATCTAAGTTTTGTTATTATTATTATTATTTTTATTTACGGCTAGTTCTAGGTTAGCTGCGTTTGCAAAACGCTCCAGTAGTCTAGGTACGCTCCCATGACTGATGCCACTACCAGGCGGATTTCCTCAACGGCACACCAGTCGCCAAAACAGCACGAGTTGCGCTCCATCTCTGGAGGAAGTCCACTTATTTTTTGCGTGTATCTTATGTTCATTGGAAAATTCCTCTTAACGCCAGGAACGAGTCTTCAAGTGGTGTTTACCGCGTCTTAAAATTGATTCCTCGATGTCCGCCTCATGACGTCAGAGAAGCGTAACGCTGTGGCCGACCGCGACCCTGGCGGTGTAACAGCTGCGGTGGTGGATGTGACAGAAATCTGTTCTGCTGCAGGGCGCTCTCCGATTTGAGAGTCCACTGAAGCCTCATCGTACAGGGATTTGGAAGCCGCAATGACATCGACACCCGCGTACGCATCGCACGTTTTGCCGGAACTCGTAGCGCCAACCGCCAGGATTGCAATATCCGACGGCGTGGCACGACGGCTTCTGTGACCTCATTTGTTGCCACTTTGGGATCACGTTTGATGCATGGGCGGGATAGGACGCTAAGCACCGTCGAAGATGCGTTCCAAGCGCCGCATCTAAACGATTATCATCTCCCTCTTTCTTCCTCTCTTATTCAGACAAGGAGCCTCCCAAAGTCGAAAAATGTCCGGACACAGTGTCCGCATTGGCCACGACGTTGGACGGAGTGTTAGTGACTTGGGACGAGCCGGAGTTCTCGGACAACGTCGAAGTGAGCGAAGTCACAAACACTTTGGTATGTGCCACTTTACGCCACGCCAAAACTTTCAAAACTTATGGGGCTTCGGTACTTAGGCTAAGGCTACAGGAGGTATTCGCCGGACGCCATATTCGAGGGCGATGCTTAGAGCGCCTGCTCAAAACCAGCTGCTAAGACCGGCAATCTTCATGGCGCGGAATGCACGTCGCAAACGAACTGTGTAAGCCCGCCGTGAACACACGCTCAGCAGTCGAGCACACAGCTATGGCCACCCGCCAGTGAATACTTCCTATACATGACTTGCGTTGACTTGAAATCCGCGTCCATTGTGATGGCCTTGCTACTGAGCGACTACGTTCCGCAGTGTACATTTCACGCGCCGGAATCCGTTTCTCTTGGCAAAGATCACGTAGGAATGACCCATAACTATAACCAGCACTAGGCAATGAAGTCGCGTGCGTATTGTAGCGAGCGTTAGCCTGGCCGAGAAGTGGTTAACGCCGTGTAAAAGTTTTTTTCATTAATTTCTATGCAGGGGCCGAAATGCAGGGGCTTGGGTTGTCAGGATCACGCTTCTGGCATCGTTGACTGGCTGTTTGGTGTGCTTATCGAGCAATGCTGCACTCTCATTGGCTGAGGAGCGATAACGATATGCTCGGGACGCACCACACTGTGAATTTTGTTAAGCTGTCGGGACCTACGGAAGACAACTGAGAAAATGGCCTCCTGCGTGCCGCCATTCTTGTCTGCTCCCGTTTGAGACGCGTTCTGAGTACGCGTCAGAAAGAAAAAAGAGGAAAAAAAGAGAGCACAGCAGCTCTCTTCCGCGAAGTGTATCAGACGCACATGCGTCCACAGCCCAGTGCCACTCGGAATTTTTTTCTTTCTTTTTTTGTTGCTGTTGTTTAGATAAACATCGTTAGAAAGAGGTATAGCAGGTCGACGCAGCGGCGCATCAATAAAACCAATAGACCCGATGGATGGATGGATGCGGCTGAACCCTTGCAATCGGGAGGCGACTTGTGCCACCTAGCCACTTTTCCTTTTCTCTCTTCTCTTTGTGCGCAATCTGGCAGCTACTGTGCCAACTATCCCAATGGGCCATTGTTCGGCATGTACTCTCGGCACGCATTGGACGCGAGTGTTGCGTCATCATTCGGCGTGAACTCGGATCCAATCGGACAGTTCGCGCCCAACAAATGGTGAACGTTAATGTTACTTTAGAGACTTTCGAATAGGGTCTATTGCATTGAACGGCATATTTAAATCCAATAAATGTAAATATAAACGTATAAAAATAAATTTACAAGGCTATCGCAAAAAAAAAAAAGAAATAGACCCTTTTTGAAATTGTGAAATGGTGCAAAGAATATGCGCAGCCGCCATTATCGTTAGTCTCATCGCTCCCGGCGTGAAGCCCGTGATTGGTTCCGAGTTCGCGCCGAGCACTTGCGCTGCACGTCGCCTGGAATGCGTTTCGATACGAGTACACTCCGAGTGCTGACGAAGCGCTCGTGTCCAATGCATGCTCATGGCGCATGACCATCTGATGGCAGCCGCACATAATCTATGCATCATTGCGAAATTTCTAAAAGTGTCTATGAAGCAAAATGTAACACGTCCGACATACAACAACATAGGTTCTCTGAGACACCTGTCGGGATAAAAAAAATGAATTGATAAGATGATAATCACTCGGCACACTTTGACGTAAAACGAGCCTAGGTAAGCTGAGTGGCGTAATCGAATTGTGATTGTATGGGAAGCAGTGACGGGCGAAGAATCCCAGCGAACAACATTTAGCTACGCCATCTTGGCTGCACGTTCTAGCGTTGATACATTTAGCGAAACAAGCATCTTTGGTAAGACCGACAATTTAATCCGAGCTAAAGTTCCGAGCGCAATTGAAACTCCGAGCAGAAGTGAAATATTAAACCATATTAGAGCTTTTGTAGGTCGTTAACTAAATGTTCAGGCGAATAGAGGCCTCAGCACGGAGATAATACGCAGCATACATACCTCATATTTTCAGCAGCTTTGTATATATTCTGATTGCGTTTTTTATGTCAGCCAAAGTTAATAAAACGGGTTTGACTTCTGTAGACTTATTCAAGGTTTTCGGTGCGAAAGTGTACAATGTTTTTTTTTCTTTATCTCTTTTTAACAGGGTCTAAAATAAGTTCCAATACGAAAGGCTAACAACTCTATCGATATGTGATATCTTAACGTTCACAGAAATGGCAGAAAAGCTAAATTCCATTGAAAACTATACGCCCAAAACGAAATTATCGGAATCTTCTGGTTTTTTTTTATGACATAAAAACATATACATATCAAAAACACAACAATGTAAGTTAAATACCTACAGTATACGAGTGAACATCGAGTGTATGTATGTAAGCAGTATAACTCCCAACTAGGCTAATGCCAACAAAACACCATAAATAATTTTTATTCAATACAATGTGGTTCATGGTTTGTTGAAGTTATATATCGCGGTCTACCAGTAATGTACTGAATGGTTGTTGTTGTTTTAGTGGAAATTAATTTGCATAGTTGATTTCGGTTATGTTTTTAATTACGATAAATATTTACAATTGTGTGTTTTTTCGTGTTTTTTTTTGTTTTTTGTGAGCGTATACATTGCTTTAGTGTATCTTCACCGCTTATGTTCCAGCAAAATATGTTTTTGATTCATCTTGTCTTTTATGACAAACAAAACAACATAGACACATAATGAGAAAGTAGTCAGTAATATCTACTGTGTAAGTTCATCTAAGTTATCTAATGGTTACTTGCTAAAGGTTAGTTGTTGCTCTAATGGCTGCAGATTGATAAATCTACGAATTTAGATGTACTTTACCGCTGCTGTATCTTGAAAGCATGGGTTCAGTCAATTCGTTTCAAACAGCTCCTTACCCTTGTCTCCACTTGTGTCGTTTTTGTTGCTGGAAAATAAAACAAAATATCATAAAAACTATTATTCCTGCAATTAAATGTTTCCATTATTGATAAAGTGTTTGAAGTATTATGTTAAAGTACCCATTAACTTAACTTATAAGGGATCGTGTCTTTCCGTCTTGCGCAGTATGAAAATTCTTGTCGTGGCGGACAAGTTAAAAAAAAAAAAGTCAAAGCCGTTTACAACTCCCTGTAACGCCGAATTTAAGCGCAGCTCTTGAGGAGGAGTATGGAAGGGTACTGCGAGGAGGGTAGACCCCTCCTTCTCCTCCCCTTATTTTTCAATCTCCTCCGGGGGGGGGGGGGGGTCACCTGACCTCGGAGGGAGGGGGTCACGTGACCTCGGGGGGAGTGGGGGTCAGGTGACGTCACGGGCAACTAAGCGCTGCGCTCTAAAATAATTTGTTTGATTCCTGCATTGTCTTTTTAGGACTCGGGAACGATGTTCACAATTGGGGTGCACACTGTTCATTACACTGCAATGGATCTATCCGAAAACGAAGCTACTTGCAAGTTCCAAGTTAACGTGACACGTGAGTTTTAACGTTCTCAACTTTAAAACTGTTGCTAGTCTTACATTTGCTATAGCAACGAGTATTTGACATTTTTTTGTCATCTTTTTAAACAAGTTCATATTTTCCATGCCCAACTTGGTTCAGCCAATGCAGCGTCCAAGAAACGTCGATATGGCTAACAAAACTTTAATAGTTCTGCAGAGGCGTATAACAAAATGGAAAATGTATAAGACGTGAGCAGATCAAGCACTGTTCGTCTAACTTGTTCGTCTTTTGAGTCTTGGGAGCGCTCTTTTCCCAGTGTCCACATTCCAACGATTCAATATATACTATATTATATACAGTGGGTGGTACAGTCCAGAAACTTCCAATGTTAAAAAAAAATACATACTTATTTTGCATTACAATCTGCCCTAGCAAGCCTAACGTCTGTAACTATACCAGATGTAATATGAAATCAATAAATAGGCGCAGCTGCAAACTTCAGAAGACAATTCCTGAGGACCCTACACTCTAACATAAATCTGCAGTCATAAAAGAACTCCTAGGGCTTCTTCTGCTTGTCCATATCTTACACTCTAAAAAGTTATCTTAAGCACCCCTCAAAAGCGTTCTTCGTGAAGAGCCTATATGGGTTCTTTTAAGCTCCTTTTTTGATGCGAATGAGTTCTTCATCGCCCAGTTGCCTTCCTAGTGCTCCAGCGGGCGAAAGTGCTTGGGCTAAAACCGTTCTTCACGAGCTGAAAGTGTTATTGGGGTGTCAAAAACCTCTCAAAAACATTGTTTTTTTTAGTGAGCTACTCCGCTATTTTCAGCAGCGTAGTAGGAAATCGCCAGGCAGAGCAAGTCTGCCTTTTGCTTTGCTACTCTAGACTTATGTCTGAATACAAGCAAACCAACAAACAATTTGTTCTCGAAAGCAATTATTCTATTTCTGAACAACTGCATTAGTTCTTACGTAACCGGAGTTAAATATAGTAGCCAAGGCATGAATAACCCTTGAAACTAACATGTTTATTCATTCCCACCCTTCTTCCCCACGTGTAATCACGGATACAGAAGTAGCCTTAGACAATTACGCGAAAGCTTTGATCGGAATAAAACCAAGAGTTACCTACAGCCTACGGAGCACCCTGAATTAACATAATAAGGAAAGCCCCTGCGTTTCGTAGCCCGTCAGTGACCATAGGTTTACTCATCCCCAGCCCTTTCAAACATGTTCTTCTCGCAATAATAAAATTTAACAAGGACTACCTCCATGCACGACGCGATGCGGCGTCCCCACTCTGCCAACCCTGTGCGCGCATGCGCTGTCGCCTGCACGGCCCGCGAGGCAAGGAATACAAGTTCCCCGCGTACATCGAGCACAGCAGCACGGAATGTTTTTCCCCGTGCTTCACGGTGTGGTGTGCGAGCCCGTCTGCCACGAAGGCTACGCTTTGCCCAGTAACGTGTCTGTCTTTTACTCGTGCGACCTGGACGGCGTATGGGTGCCCGAAAGCTCCCGGCTTATCACCTACTTTATATACACGAATTTAACACTGTGACGTCACGGCGCGATGGTGGCGCGTTGGACGCACTTCCGGTCTGAGGCTGAGGCCGGAAGTCCCCATATGAGACGTGTATTCCTGCGTTATTTGAAAGGAACCAGACAAAAACCTGCCTTTTTATCAAAACGCCCCGACTGGGACTGTACCAAAATAGTCGAGAAATGTTTGAAAGTCGGTTTTCATGTGCGCGGTTCGAACGAGAACGTGGATATGTGCCGTGAAAAGGGCGAACCAGACGCCGTCGGACCACGATTGCTTGGGCGGGAAGCACTTTGGGCTGAATTCACGGATACTTGTGATCGTCAGATTTATTTGCTTTGTTCCAACATGAACACGTGAAAACCATCAAGTTGACCGAACCACCTGCGGGCTACGGTCAGTGCGTCTTCAAGTTCAGACGGCCGGCTGATCGTTCAAACTGTCTTCTGCTCTCTTAAACGTTTCTGCTTGTCGTCTGCTCTCTCAGACGACGCCGGCCCGTAGACCAAACGATGGCCCGGTAATCGTGCAGGCCCGAAAAGGCTTAAGAGACTTAAGTTTGAGAGTTGGTCGGGGTAAGCAGGCTCGATGTAAACAGCAGATGCAAACATATTTTGATAATTATTACCAGTGGCCATAACCGACTTGAATGCCTGATTCACTTGGTCTGAATTCGCTTTGCGATTTTCAGTATCGACGTCGACATTTCAGCTACGGCTCACGCCTTTGCAGCCCGAGCGACATCGCGACTGAAAATTGCTAGCGGAATCTCATCACGCGAATCAGGCTTTAGCGTGCATTCTCTGCGGCGTCCACGCGGAATGAATCGCCGCACATGTTAAATTTTTTCACGCGACGTTTTGCGGTGTAACGAGCCTCGATAATTTCACTGTTGCCGCTTAAGTAGTCAAACATTGTCAGGAAGACGTAGAATCAACAGTCCCAACGGGAAAAAGAGCACGGGGACTCACACCGACGCCGACAGCATCGCATTTCAACGGTTTGCTTATGGGCGATGGAGAGCTCCTTGCCCACACTGCATCGCGCATCCGTTGCGCCGGTGGCGTCCGCTAGGGGCGCTCCGGTTTCTTTGTAAACATGGTTTCGTCTATAGACAATTGCAAGCATGGCGCCCCGAGTGGTGCTCCACGCGTACAAGCACGTGCAGTTTGCGCGCAAACATAGCTTTCGCAAGCTTGTAATTGTACGGCCCTGTCCGCACGAGCGGAGGCATGGAGGCGGCCAGTCTCCTTGCTTGGAATCGTCTGCAAGATGGAGCGGGAACGCGCGGTTTCCGCACGCAGTACTGCGCGTGCGCAGAAGCCAGAGTGTCTGCAAATGCGCCTGCCGATGCGGAGAGCAAGTCGTCTGCTTCCAGCGCAGAGGTTTCGATGAGGTCAGAAGGCTCTTATTGACTCATTGAAAAAAATAATATAAAATAGCGGGCAGACCTCGAGACATCTAGCATGGAGTATATCTACTATGTTTTGCTATCAGCCATTAAGAGCTCGGTGTTGATCTGACGTCACCGCTACCCCTGTGCCAGAAGCACACGACTTGCTCTGTGACCCTCACGATTCTCTTCATACTCTTGAGAATGAAGAAAAGCGGCCTCGCTCCTCTCCTCCTCGCTTCGGTTCACCAGCTCGACGGGACGTAGCGAGGAGGAGAGGGAATGCGTCTCATGTCTTGTCTGCCTCGTCGGGCGTGTTCAATCGCGCACTCCTTTCCCCAAAATACGGCCATCCGTTAGAGATATCGCAGTATGAGTGACCTTTCTGGTTTTTGCAGTATCCCGTCTATCGCTCCAGCCTTGCTTTGTGAGCTCCAAATTTCTGTTCAGCAGCCAATAAAAGCACAGACGCCAAAGAACGAATCATGCCTAATTAAGCATAGACGTGATAAGCTACGGTTTGTGTTTGTTAAGCTGTCAGTAACCATAGCGAAAAGTGAAGCAACCGAGATCAAACAAAACCGATAGCGTGGGTCAGTTCTGGGCAGAGTCCAGGCACTTCTGCCCAAAAGGCGACTGTGGCGGGGGGGCACTGATACAGGTAAACTCCCGTGGAGTTTCGATAGCGGCTGATTAACCTCAAAATCGGTTCAATATATTAACAGGCGCATCTAAGCGAGTAACTCATGTTGTGAGTCTTTCGATTTTGCAAAGTTGTTGAAGTTTCAAATTTAGTCCAAGAGATTAAGACGCTGTACTGGCACGCTGTAAACGTGACGTCAGATGTTATGATATGAGAGCAGTCTGGTGTCAGTATAGCTTATTCCCTACGAGTTACAAGAATAGTAAACATATAAATAAAACAGCGCGGGCGAAGATAAGGACCAGTAGAAGAAGGGACAGACACAGCGCTGATTCACGACTTACTCTTTTTCGACCTTCTTAAAACACACCAACATAAAAAGACGCAGAAAGGGACACGTGTAGGAAACTTTTACTGTCATGTGCCATCCGTAAAATTTCTAACAGAAAGCACCATTAGAAAAAACCAAATACAAATGGAAATTAAATGGTAGAGAAATATATAACTATACATCGTTCCACCTAAATTCCGAGCCAAGTAAAAACTACGGCGCGAGCCCTAATGCTCGGTGCGTACCTGTCTTGCACGCGGCCTCGTGGTGTGTGGCACCGTTTTCGGGCTGCATGTATGCGCTTGTAGCCACAAGATCGCTCACACGGAGGCTGAAACAAAGTATTAGACAAACGTGCCCAAACTCCGAACAAACTCGAGCTCTTCACTGGATAGCGCAACTAACTCTGACCTTACGCATATCTCGGGACCGTGTGGCCCAATGTAAAATTATTGATGAATTTCCCTTGGCATGTCATTGGGGGAAGGGAGGGGGGGGGAGGGGATAGCCGAGTAACTTTTAAAATTATTCAGGAATCCCCTTAGCATACTTGACAACGTTCGACATAAACCTGATTCTCGACTGGTGGTAATACCATACTTGCACAGCTTCTCCCACAGGATTAAAAAAGTGGCTGTTAGATACAAAGTCCCTATAGTTTTTTCAGCACCTTCCAAGTTATCTCGTTTGTGTGCGTTTTTTTTAGAGAGAAGGACTTCAACGTGTAGGGTGTGGGATAAACCATCGTATCAAATATGCAGCTTGTGCTGTGGGGTCGTTTATAAAATACCCTTTTCCTGTCGTAAAGTGTATATTGGGCAGACGGGCAGATGTATGAATGTTAGAGCTCGGGGGCACTCTCTTTCTTTGAGGTCTTCACCTTCGGGTCACCTAGCCGGTCAGTGCGATATGTGTGGCTGTATACATTTCGGTTAGGTGACATTGAAATTTCGGCTAAACATTCACCAAAAATGGCTAAGCAAATTCATGAATCATTTTACATTCAGCAACACGGTCCCGATCTATGCCCAAGTTCAGAGTCAGTTAGGCTGTCGAGTAAAGAGTTCGAGTTTGTTCGGAGTTTGGGCACGATTGTTTAATACTTTGTTTCAGCCTCTGCGGGAGCGATACTATGACTACAAGCGCATACATGCAGCCTAAAAACAGTCCCTACACAACACGAGGCCGCGTGAGAGACAGGTACGCACCGTGAGTTACAGCCCGAACCGCAGTTTTGGCTTCGCTCAGACCTGAGGTGGAACGATATATAGTTATGTATTTCTCTACCATTTAATTGTTCTTTTTTATTTGTTTTTCCTAATGGTACTTTCTGTTAGAAATGTTTCGGATGGCACATGACAGTGAAGATGTCCTAGATGTGTGACTCTTCCTTTTTTCATTTCTGTGTCTGCTCATGTTGCTGTGTTTTAAGAAGAAGAAAACGAGAGTAAGTCTTAAGTCAGCCCTGTTTTTGTGTCCCTTCTTCTACTTGTCCATCTGTTCATTTGCGGAGGTTTATTTATATGTTTACTATGGACCACCGACTTTTCCACCTCCAAACATTACTGCAGTTACAAGAAGTTTGAAGATGTGAAATGAATTCTGGTTAAGATCGTGCCAGCAAAACAAAAACAAATGCGCAAAATAGTGTTTTTTTTTTGTGTTTTTTTATGCTGTGTGAGCCAGAGCTGCGCGTTCACTCCCACAGCGCCGGCTTTCCTGCACGGCATGCGGAATCTGCTCCTCAAGTGACTGAATTCGGCGAATAGCGGCGCCGCGCCTTCGAGGCGCGCGGCGCGCTCAAAAGCAGGGGAACGTACGCCGGGACGTGTGCAACGTCTACTTTCCTGCACGGCACTTGATCCGGCTCCTCAAGTGATCGGATCTCGGCGAATAGCGGCGCGGCGGCACGTGGAAAAACAGACGCGCAACTCTGGCTCCCGTAGGGAGACCCTTTAAGGCAGCATTTCATGGGCGCCGCCATCTGGACGTCACGTGACCCTGCCGCCATAGCCGACCTTCAGTTTCTCGCCGTTCCTCCGCGTTGTGTCCTGCACAGGCCACTACCGGAGCTTTATTTTCGTGTTATTTTGCGTTCCGCGTTGATAGTGTGTGTTTTCTTTAAGCCTTTTCGATATTTCGGGCTTTCATTTAATCATGTGATATCTATATTTCAACACAGCTCCTCTATTTTCGTATTCATGAAATTGAATCGGACAGCGAATGGATCGACGATACAAGGTTATGGCTTCAGAGACCCATATAAGTTTATCCCATTCTAACGTTTTTCTCGCCTAATAAAGGGCAGTCTACACCATTGCGACATATGCAAATTTCAACTGGCGCAGTAAGGCTATCCAGTCGTGCTTCTCGCTGCATGTGCGCGCTCGTTTCCGTAAAGCCGACCAGCATGTAAGCGATTTAGCGTGCGACGAGACGAGCGGTGGCGACAACAACGAGAGTCAGCGACGAGCGACAGAGATTTCTTACTGTCGCCCGTCGCATCGCTCCGCTTTTGGGTTTTTAGTAAACGTCCCTCACCGCCTTGGTCGCTTGCTCCCGTCGCTTCCATGCGGTTTGCCTCGTCGCGCAACTGACCGAGCCACAGCGAAGCAGGTCACCGTCGCTCACCGCCTTGGTCGCTTGCTCCCGTCGCTTCCATGCGGTTTGCCTCGTCGCGTAACTGACCGAGCCACAGCGAAGCAGGTCACCGTCGCTTGTCTCGTTGCTCGCCAAATCGCTCGCATGCAGTTTATAATTAATATCGAGGCGCCAATGGTTCAATGTTGTGTGCTTGTAAATTAAATTAATTGAGTATAAACCGCATGTGAGCGATTTGCCGAGCGACGAAATATGTGACTGCGACCCGCTTCGCTGTCGCTCGGTGAGTCGCGCGACAAGGCGAACCGCATGGAAGCGACGGAGCAAGCCACCAAAACGGTGAGCGACTTTTTCTAGAAATCCCAGAACCGAGCGGTGCGGCGGGCAAGAGTGAGAAATCTCTGTCACTTGTCGCTCGTCTCGTCGCTCGCTAAATCGCTTACATGCAGGTCGGCTTTACGGAAACGAGCGCGCAGATGCAGTGAGAAGCACGACTGCGATAGCCTTATTGCATAAGTGTAAATTTACATATGTCGCAATAGTGTTGACTACCCTTTAATAGCGAAAAAAAGGTAAGAATGGGATGAACTTACATGGTCATTGAAGCCTCATAATCTTGTATCGTCGACCCATTCGCTGTCCAGTTCCATACCATAAATAAGCAAATACAAGAGTTATGTCGACATATAGATATGAAATGATTAAATGAAAGTCCTAAATATTGAAAAGACCTAAAGAAGATGTACGATTTCTCCGCGGAACGTAAAAGAAGACGAAAACGAAGCTCCGGTAGTGGCCTGTGCAGCACACAACGCGGAGCAACGGCGAGAAACTGAAGGTCGGCTATGGCGGTCCGGAAAGCGCGCGGAGGGCGCGCCGACTGGTGCCAGCTCGAGTAACTGACTCGCTGAAAGCGTCTGAGCTACTTGGTACTTCCAAGTTACGCATCATGTGACGTCACCCGCCGGAAAAAAAGGGGGGGGGGGTACATTAAATTGGGGTTTGGACATCACCATAATTTGCCGTTTTCTCAATAGCTCCTTTCAATTTTGAACTAATACATATAGCGCAGCGGAAAAAGTAAAGCCTCCACATTCCGAAAATGGGTTTAGTTTAAGTAGCTAAAGAAAAAACGAGCTCTTTGCCCTTTACAACCTAAATCATATATGCGTTTTGGAATTTCAAAGTTTCACAGCCTTGCATCGTATTTTGTTGTTTTTTGGTTTAGTAGTGACGTGTTTTTTTTTTTTTTACTCTTGCCTTTTTTCAGTCAAAATTGCGCCAATCCTGACCTGTCCTCAAGACGTGGTCAAGACCCTGCCTCCAGGAGCGAGTGAGACATGGGTGACGCTTCCGCCTCCGAACACGAACCTGGACTCCTGCTTGATCAAGGTGTCGCCGTTTTGGGCCGAGAAGTACGAAGGAAGTTTTCCGTACGGAGAAGTGGGCGTAACGTACTCTGTCAATGACACAGAGGGCGGCTACAGCATGAGCTGCACGTTCATAGTGGCTGTCATAGGTAAGAAGTACTTTCTAGCTTTCCGAATTGTCGTGATCGTTGATCTATCGAAGAATAAAAGCTGGTTCACAGGTTTGCGTTTGAGTGGGCTTGGGTGTGTTACCCTCCCCCCGTACATGCATGCATGGCAGATTTCATTTAATTTCATTTCATTTATTGTTCCCTTAAAGCGCCCGTAGGGCTTTACATAAGGGGGGGGGGGGGGGAGGGGGGGGAGGGGGGGGGGCTTTGACAGCAAACAAAAACAATGAAAGGAAAAACACAACGTTAAAGGTTGCTAAATATCGAGAAAAGTAGCAAGTGCAGCTCTGAATCCAGATGAGTCTTGAATTGTAACAATATGTTCTGGCAGAGGGTTCAATTTTGAAAATAATAACTGCAGTGGAGAGAATTTAAAAAGGTTTGTCCTTGGTGTTACCAGATGAACTTTCTGAGAATGGTCTGTACGAGGAGAAATGGGATGAGCCGCAGGAGAGTACAATTCTCTCTTCCCTTTGAATCGGACGATGACTTGCGCCACCTATAGCGAAATTATATTTTAAAGCGCAGCTCTTAGGCGCTTGTCTCCATCTTGAGCGGCGTCGGCGTAACCGCGCGGTGCATTATTGGTAAATTTCCCCCGCTAAATCTAGCGGAAACATTTCCCCGCTAAATCTAGCGGAAAAGTTTCCCCGCAAAATCTAGCGGAAAAATTTCCCCGCTACATTTAGCCGAAAAATTTCACGCTAAATCTAGCGGAAAAAATTTCACTGAAAAGTCCTGTGACCCCCCCCCCCCCCCCCCCCCCCCCCCCCGAGAACATGTCACCCTCAGTACCCTTCCCTCCTCCTCCTCACGAGCTGCGCTCTTATTCGGCGTTACAGGGTGTTGTAAATGGCTTTCATTTTTTTATCTCCAGATTAAATTGTGTTTAAGCCTACTTGGTCTGATTTCTCCTCTATCCGTCCATTGATTTTAGCCAACGTTCCTCTGATCTTTTGTTAGCGAGGTCAATTTCTTGAAAACTTTTTGTTTGATCGTTCTTATCGAATCCCAGGGCCCTAAGAAAGTCAGCCGAGTCCTTGACAATAAATAGCATCTAAAGGCACACTGGCACAATCTTTTGGGTAGCCCTGGAGCGATTCCGACTTGCGCGAATCTAAACTCAAGGTTTTGCAATATTTTCAAGATCAAATTTAGTCGCCATCAATAAAACATCGTTATAAGCTATAAAATGACTGCATTTATTTTAGGCTCGTAGGGTTTTTCAAGGATCAAGCTGCTGTTCATTTTGCTACCACAAAAATATAAAAACAGTAACTTCGAAAGTGACTTCAAAAGTAGGTCGCAGCCTTTTCACAGTAGTTAGTAGTTTACTCAATTGCTATTACAAATGCGTAATTTTTACTCTACTCCAATTACTTTTGGCGTCAATACTCAGTAACTTAGCTACCTTTTTGAGTAATTTCTACATGTCTGTTTCAAACCCATGTTAAATGAATCGTGAAAAAAACAAAGTTATAAAAATGTATACACAGCTCTAAATTGTGGTCCAGAGCTACCGATACACGAGGTAACTTAACGCACTAGAGCGCACTCAATCGCAAATTTGTGAACAGGCCTTAGAAAAACTAAATGAGAGACTCCGCCTCAGAATTACGACGGGAATAGTATCACTACGGCAACCTGTAAGAACGCATCGCTTTTCTGACGTCACGGGAAGAAAGGGCCTTTCATGAACGCCCTGTTTTTCGCGATTGCTGCCACTAGAAATGAAGCTTCACCTGATGTCCGAACTGCCTCGTTCAATAACGCATTAAACGAAGAACTGTTTTTTTTTGCTTTTTTTGCAGTGTTTATGTAGCCACAGACTATATGTGAAAAGTTTTTCCCGTGTACATTCTGATATTGAACGCGATGGGTCATTTATTGCGACCTATTGAACGTGTTAATCGAAGTTACGACTACAAAAACATAATGTACGGCTGGGTCATTTGAACTGATCAACCGGTAAGAGAAGAGGACAATGGCGTTTACCATAGTCATTATCGAAGTGCAAATTATGGTTTAGAGCAGAAACATACTGGTATTAGCTGACCGCATTCTGCAGACCACATTGTTCGCCGCTTGCACGAGTGGACGTGCAAAGGCACATTTAGGCCGTTATGCGGGCCAGCTGTTCTGGCGGAATGACATTCGTAAGGACGGCAGGGTTCCTTGAGATCAAAGGTATTTTGAGAATTGGTGAGCTGGTCCATGCCACTCGCAACGCAAGAGGTCAAATTCGCGACTTCATTCGTTGATCGCCGGTTTGCCCAACCTCCATTGAGACTATTGATGTCCCTTACAAATTTCCACTACATCATTGACATCCAACTATGAAATGTTCAAAGATCAACCCTGGGTACGATTAAGAGTAGTGGTAAATCTGTTGACATCTAAGTTTTTTTTATTATTATTTTTTTTTTTTCATTTACGGCTAGTTCTAGGTTAGCTGCATTGGCAAAACGTTCCAGTAGTCTTGGTAAGCTCCCATGACTGATGCCAGGCGGATTTCCTCAACGGCACACCAGTCACTCAAAACAGCAAGAGTTGCGCTCCATCTCTGGAGGAAGCCCGCTTAGTTTTTGCGTGTGTCTTATTTCCATTGGAAAATTCATCTAAACGCCAGGAACGCGTCTCCAAGTGGTGTTTACCACGTGTTAAAATTGATTCCTTGATGTCCGCTTGATGACGTCAGAGAAGCGTAACGCTGTCACCGACCGCGACCCTGGTGGTATAACAGCTGCTGTGGTGGACGTGACAGAAACCTGTTCTGCTGCAGGTCACTCTCCGATTTGAGAGTCCACTGAAGCCTCATCGAACAGGAATATGGAAGTCGCGATGACGGCGACACTCGCGTTCGCATCGCACGTTTTGCCGGAACTCGTAGCGCCAACCGCCAGGATTGCAATACCCGACGGCGTGGCACGACGGCTTCTGTGACGTCATTTGTTGCCACTTTGGGACCACTTTTGATGCATGGGTGGGATAGGACGCTAAGCACCGTGGAAGATGCGTTCCAAGCGCCGCATCTAAACGATTAACATCTGTCTCTTTCTTCCTCTCTTATTCAGACAAGGAGCCTCCCAAAGTCGAAAAATGTCCGGACACTGTGTCCGCTTTGGCCACGACGTTGGACGGAGTGTTAGTGACTTGGGACGAGCCGGAGTTCTCGGACAACGTGGAAGTGAGCGAAGTCACAAACACTTTGGTATGTGTCACTTTACGCCATGCCAAAACTTTCAAAACTTATTGGGCCTCGGTACTTAGACTAAGGCTACAGAAGGTATTCGCCGGACGCCATATTTGAGGGCGATGCTTAGAGCGCATGCTCAGAGCGAGCTGCTAAGACTGGCAATCTTCATGGCGCGGAATGCTTGTCGCAAACGAACTGTGTAAGCCCGCCGTGGGCACACGCTCAGCAGTCGAGCAGACCGCTATGGCCACCCGCCAGTGAATACTCTCTATACCTGACTTGCGTTGACGTGAAATTCGCGTCCATTGTGATGGCCTTGCTACTGAGCGACTACGTTCCGAAGTGTACATTTCACACGCCGGAATCCGTTTCCCTTGGCAAGGACATGTAGGAATGACCCATAATTATAACCAGCACTAGGCAATCAAGTCGCGTGCGTATTGTAGCGAGCGTTAACCTGGCCGAGAAGTGGTTAACGCCGTGTAAAAGTTTATTTCATTAATTTATATGCAGGGGCAGAAATGCATGGGCGTGGGTTGTCAGGATCACGCTTCTCGCATCGTTGACTGGCTGTTTGGTGTGCTTATCGAGCAATGCTGCACTCTCATTGGCAGATTAGCGATAATGATATGCACGGGACGCACCACGCTCTGAATTTTGTTAAGCTGTCGGTACCTACTGAGGACAACTTAAAAAATGGCCTTCTGCGTGCCACCATCCTGGTCTGCTCCACTTTGGAACGCGCTCTGAGTACGCGTCACAAAGAAAAAAGAGGAAAAAAATAAGTTCCAATAACGCCGGATTTACGCGCAGCTCTTGAGGAGGAAAAGGGAAGGGTACGAGGGGAGAGTATACCCCTCCTCCTCTTCCCCTCATTCTTCAATCTCCTCCGGGGGGGGGGGGGGGGGGGGTCACGTGACGTGGGGCCATGTGATCTGGGGGAGTCACGTGTCTTGGGTTCACGTGACCTCAGGGGAGGGGGATCACGTGATCCTGGGATGAAGGGAGGGGTCACGTGACTTCGGGGGGGGGGGGGGGGTCAAGTGATCTCGTGGCTATGCCGACGGCGACGCCGACGCCGGCGCCGCTCAAGCCGGAAACGGGCCCCCAAGAGCTGCGCTCTAAAATAATTTGTTTGGTTCCTGCATTGTCTTTTTAGGACTCGGGAACGATGTTCACAATTGGCGTGCACACTGTTCATTACACTGCAATGGATCTATCCGAAAACGAAGCTACTTGCAAGTTCCAAGTTAATGTGACACGTGAGTTTTAACGTTCTCAACTTTAAAACTGTCGTTAGTCTTACATTTGCTATAGCAACGAGTATTTGACATTTTTTTGTCATCTTTTTAAACAACTTCATGTTTTGCATGCCCAACTTGGTTCAGCCAATGCAGCGTCCAAGAAACGTCGATATGGCTAACAAAACTTTAATAGTTCTGCAGATGCGTATAACAAAATGGAAAATGTATAAGACGCGAGCAGATCAAGCACTGTTCGTCTAACTTGTTCGTCTTTTGACTCTTGGGAGTGCTCTTTTCCCAGTGTCCGCATTCCAACTATTTAATATATACTATATTATCTACAGTGCGTGGTACAGTCCACGAATTTCCAATGTTGAAAGTAGAAAAATACATACTTATTTTGCATTACAATCTGCCCTAGCAAGCCCAACGTTTGTAACTATGCGAGATGTAATATAAAATCAATAAATAGGCGCAGCTGCAAACTCCAGAAGACAATTTTTGAGGACCCTACACTCTAACATAAATCTGCAGTCATAAAAGAACTCCTAGGGCTTCTTCTGCCTGTCCATATTTTACACTCTAAAAAGTTATCTTAAGCACCCCTCAAAAGAGTTCTTCGTGAAGAGCCTACATGGGTTCTTTTAAGCTCCTTTTTTGATGCGAATGAGTTCTTCATCGCCCAGTTGCCTTCCTAGTGCTCCAGCGGGCGAAAGTGCTTGGGCTAAAACCGTTCTTCACGAGCTGAAAGTGTTATTGGGGCGTCAAAAACCTCTCAAAAACATTGTTTTTTTAGTGAGCTACTCTGCTATTTTCAGCAGCGTAGTAGGAAATCGCCAGGCAGAGCAAGTCTGCTTTTTGCTTTGCTACTCTAGACTTATGTCTGAATTCAAGCAAACCAACAAACAATTTGTTCTCGAAAGCAATTATTTTATTTCTGAACAACTGGTCAGTGCGTCTTCAAGTTCAAACGGCCGGCTGATCGTTCAAACTGTCTTCTGCTCTCTTAAACGTTTCTGCTTGTCGTCTGCTCTCTCAGACGACACCGGCCCGTAGACCAAACGATGGCCCGGTAATCGTGCAGGCCTGAAAAGGCTTAAGAGACTTAAGTTTGAGAGTTGGTCGGGGTAAGCAGGCTCGATGTAAACAGCAGATGCAAACATATTTTGATAATTGTTACCAGGGGCCATAACCGACTTGAATGCCTGATTCACTTGGTCTGAATTCGCTTTGCGATTTTCATTATCGACGTCGACATCTCAGCTAGGGTTCACGCTTTTTGCAGCCCGAGCAACGTCGCGACTGAAAATTGCGAGCGGAATCTCCTCACGCGAACCAGGCTTTAGCGTGCATTCTCTGCGGCGTCCACGCGGAATGAATCGCCGCACATGTCAAATTTTTTCACGCAACGTTTTGCGGTGTAACGAGCCTCGGTAATTTCACTGAGGCCGCTCAAGTAGACAAACATTGCCAGGAAGACGTAGGATCAGCAATTTTAACGGGAAAAAGAGCACGGGGACTCACACCGACGCCGGGAACATCGCATTATAATCGTTGATGCACAAAGCCAAAGGGCATGGGGCCCGGCCCCCCCCCCCCCCCCCCTCCCCCTCCGAAATCTTCCATTTTGCTGGGACCTCCTTTCACCCCTCTCCCTCATACAGCATTTTGTCATGGGCTCGTACCGTCGTCTCCGTCTAGACTTAAAGGGAAACTCAGGTCGAAAACGAAACCAAAATAAATGACCGGTATTACTGTAGTGACCCGAAATACGATCACAGCCTAAATATTGCATCAAAGTGAAGCCGCGTACTTCACCAAAACCGATTTTAATGATGCGACCAGCTGCTCTTTAGCGGGCGGCAAGCGGGCTAGCTTTTATTCGAACGACGCTGGGCGACGCGTAGTGGTGCACCCCCGTGACGTCACGTCGCGGTGGCGCTGCACTTGATTCCGCACGTGTGCCGGAGCGCCACGGTAACGTCGCGTCGCGGCCGTACAGCGGATGGTGATTGTTGTTATCACTCTCGAGCAGATAGTTTCGGTTTTGCCGTAGATGCCCGAAATCAAACTTCGAGCCGTGATATTTAGAAAACTACAGAAGATATCAAAGAAAAGAAAACAAAAAAATTATACCTTTCCAGAACTGTAGATGAATGTAATCTTTTACATGATGGGATTGTTGCATGTGCGACCGTAGAACAATTTGTTGATGCATGTTCTTCGCATTTCTAACGCGCTTGCATGTTTTTTGTTTGTTATATTTCAGTAATGTTGTAGTCATGATTTTAAGATACAACGTGTCACTAGGGTTCTTACCTTATTTTTTATGTGCTCTATTGCGCTTATTGCAAGACGCTATCAGTGGCCCCATTGTTGTGTTATCTATACACCCTTTGAATTTGTGTATTTTGTTTACCTCCAGTGTACCACATGCGCTTGTCCGTGTCTACTCGCTTGTAATTGTCTCCTGTGTCGCGCAAAAAAAAAAAAAAAACCTCTGTACCACATTTGTTGGTTTACTCTGTTAGTTATGTTTTTTTTTGTTTTTTTTTTTCTTTCTTGTTGTCCCACCCTCTTGGGCCTGAAATGGCCTGCAGTATGAATAAATAAATAAATAAATAAGGCATGGAAAAAAGGCCATGCTGAACATGACATTTGCGATAGGCCGGAATTCGATGGAATGCTGATCCCTTAAATCGCTTCTCGGGATAGAACGTTACGCAATGTCGCTCGAATTTAGCTGGGATACGCAGTTGCATGCTGCCCAAAATATCCGACACATCAGAATGACCTTGGATGATTTTATGTACAAACACTACATCTCGGAAATTTCTACGGTAACCTTCAGGTTACCGTAGAAGTTCAGAAGCCTAACAAGAGAATGGCATTCGAAGTTTTAGTCCCGTCGGAAAATGCCTATCACAGACTATGCAAACCAAATACATTTGTACCGCGTCAATACGCTTACATTCACGTTCCCATGTGTTGTTCCACACGGCAGAAGACAATTCAAGACGGGCCCCAGCCAATGCCCAAACTAATGGTAACATAGCATCGGCTGCTTTAAAGTGCCGAGTCATACGCGAAATCGTGTGAAGCCATTTAAAACCGGTACTATAAATATTTGTGTAATAAGTTTTGAACGTGAGTTAGCAATCGACTAACTCACCAAGGTCCCTGATTACATCAGCTCGAGCGCCATAACTGTTTTCTACCCTGTACTTAAAATGTAAGGAATATCTACGCCTTGAAAGCAATATAACGTTTGTGTTGTTCGCGTTCAGAGGCAATCGACTCTACGAGCTTCACTTTCAATTACTCAAAATACGAGACTGCAGCACTTCGCAGTCTGTTTCGGAAAAAAAAACATGAGAAATAATTTTATGTCATCAGCAAAATAGGAGCACCTCAGCAAATTTTATACAATTTCAAACGCCATTTATACGTATGAGGAACAACAACGGACCCAATGATAAGCTACAAGCGCGAGCTTTTTGCTCAAGGAGACATCTCGCCTGCACGAACTCTTGCTCAGCAGCAGCATCTGCTAAGGTTAAAGCTTTACTCTCGGCATTCTTGCTCTCCGGCAATACCTTTAAAATTCAAGTAGTTTCTTACGATGCTAGTAAAAAAATATCGTCAGGATAGCAAAACCTGCTGTATGAAGATTTTTTTATGCCCATTGAGCTATAGTAAATTATGCGACACGGCAAGGACAGTGTGCTTGCTCTTTTGCTATTGTAAATTGCAAGTACTGTAACGTGGTGGTATTTTAAATCTTCTTATAACGTCAGGTGTGCAAATAAAAGTCAAAGATGTCAAAATGCTGAGCTTACGAAAAGCAGCGAGCGCAAGGTTCCTTCCCTAGAAAATCTTTAGTATGTCTCTGGGTAGTCGGCTGCTTTCCAACGTGAAACATCACTGCTGTGCGGAATCTTGCCCATACATTCCAATGAGTTTGAGACCCCTGCGTAGAAGATTAACCTGTCGCTCAAAATTCGTACAACATCGACCTTCCTCGTCGTCCCGCGCTAGCGGCTTCGATAGCACTGCGCGTATCTACTAAGATAGAGTATAGTCACGTGACTTCCTTTCACGCGCTGATTGGCTGACTGAGACCGTGACCTTCGCCGTCTGCAATGTTACGTGTGGCGAGACGGATTCAAGTCATAATTATCAATAGTAAACACTAGGCATATGCCTAACTCGCCAGGGAATCCTTCACGGTTTAGTCATTTACTACCTCGTGATTTACTGTACGATTCTGACTTTTGTGATCAGCTGTCGTTTGTTCACCTTGTCATGCATTAGTACAGCAACAATAGTAGTCTGTATTATAATCGCTAGACAGAAAGTTTAAACTACTATCGAGACGGCACAAGCCGGCGCCCGAATTAAATGCTACACTCGTATTCATTCATTCATTTAAGCACAAATGCTGGAAGATGGTGCCTTGTTCGTCTCGGAGTTTCTTTTGTTCTTTTTTGTTTGTATTTTTTTTTTTGCAGGTGCAGTTTTTGTTTGGAAGTGACACATTCTAAAATCCTACTCGCCCACAGATATGAACGAGTGCGAAGAAAGACTCCTCAACTGTTCCCACGAGTGCGTAAACACGAAAGGAAGTACGTACTGCGGTTGTCCCTTCGGCCTAAAGTTGTCAAATAATGGCCTCACATGCCGAGGTAAGTACGAAAAAAAGAAAACTGTGCTGAATATATTATGGTGTGTCGGAACAGGTAGATTCTAAATGCGGTGAATTACACAAAAAAAAATCTTTTTTCATTAACGCTTCTACTTGCCTTTATACACTGTCAATCTACCGTACTGTGAATTATAACGAAAAACCTGTCTTCTCTATGTGACAACCTATTTCTTTCATACCTATTTATGTCTTTATTTCGATGTCTTAGGAAATGCGCCCTTCTCAGTGTACTTTAAGGAGAGCGCAGGATCTAAGCCTTTTTATATTTTAACTGTAGCTTATTAGCAATACTGTAGAAAGTACAGTACAAAACTTAAGTCAGTCGGCAGCCCTACTTACGTACCTTTCGTGCTAGCAATTTCTTATGGTCTTTGACTGTCTCAGTTTGTACTTGGTCTGAAAGAAACGGAGCTCGCTTTTAGTTGGGGCTCTTAAATGCGTTAACAAAATTACAGTGGTGATAGAAAGCCGGTCTGGTTTCTTGGCTCTCATTCTTCCTGTCCTGTTAAAGCTTAAATATTATACCTAATATCGTACTAAGCGTAGCCGAACCAGCTTCATCCAACGAGCCCTTTTAAAACAAGTGCGCCCTTGAATAGCTGGGGCGTCGATTCTGCGAGGCTGCCATTATTCGGACATCCACTTTTAACATGCATCGGACACGAGCGCCGTTTCAGCGCGAGGCGTGAATTCGGACCCAATCACGCGCTTCGTGTAAAGAGCGATGCCCATGAATGCATGGACGGATGTCGATGGCTACACCCCTTGAAACGGGCGGTGCCTTGCGCCACCTAGCTTAAGTCTAAAAAGACTCCGAAACATGATGGCCACCAGTGTTTCTTGATGTACTTTGGAAAATGTCCATTTACCATATGCTCGATTGTGAATTCATCACTCAAACCAACTTGCTGACTGCAGACGTCGACGAATGCACCGAGACGCCGCATGTATGCAACCAGATCTGCTCGAATACGTTCGGAAGCTACGATTGTTTTTGCAAAGCCGGGTACACTCTCTCCGTCCATGACAACTTCACGTGCGAGGGTAAGAACTAAAAATACTTAATTATTGAATTTACCATATATTCGTTTTTAATTTGCCACAAGCTCATTTGTGAATTCAACACTCAAACCCCCTTACTGACTGCAGACGTCGACGAATGCACCGAGACGCCGCATGTATGCAACCAGATCTGCTCGAATACGTTCGGAAGCTACGATTGTTTTTGCAAAGCCGGGTACACTCTCTCCATCCATGACAACTTCACGTGCGAGGGTAAGAACTACAAATACTTTTTAAATATTGAATTTACCATATATTCGTTTTTAATTTGCCACATGCTCATTTGTGAATTCAACACTCAAACCCCCTTACTGACTGCAGACGTCGACGAATGCACCGAGACGCCGCATGTATGCAACCAGATCTGCTCGAATACGTTCGGAAGCTACGATTGTTTTTGCAAAGCCGGGTACACTCTCTCCGTCCATGACAACTTCACGTGCGAGGGTAAGAACTACAAATACTTTTTAAATATTGAATTTAGCATATATTCGTTTTTAATTTGCCACAAACTCATTTGTGAATTCAACACTCAAACCCCCTTACTGACTGCAGACGTCGACGAATGCACCGAGACGCCGCATGTATGCAACCAGATCTGCTCGAATACGTTCGGAAGCTACGATTGTTTTTGCAAAGCCGGGTACACTCTCTCCGTCCATGACAACTTCACGTGCGAGGGTAAGAACTAAAAATACTTAATTATTGAATTTACCATATATTCGTTTTTAATTTGCCACAAGCTCATTTGTGAATTCAACACTCAAACCCCCTTACTGACTGCAGACGTCGACGAATGCACCGAGACGCCGCATGTATGCAACCAGATCTGCTCGAATACGTTCGGAAGCTACGATTGTTTTTGCAAAGCCGGGTACACTCTCTCCGTCCATGACAACTTCACGTGCGAGGGTAAGAACTAAAAATACTTAATTATTGAATTTACCATATATTCGTTCTTAATTTGCCACATGCTCATTTGTGAATTCAGCACTCAAACCCCCTTACTGACTGCAGACGTCGACGAATGCACCGAGACGCCGCATGTATGCAACCAGATCTGCTCGAATACGTTCGGAAGCTACGATTGTTTTTGCAAAAACGGGTACACTCTCTCCGTCCATGACAACTTCACGTGCGAGGGTAAGAACTACAAATACTTTTTAAATATTGAATTTACCATATATTCGTTTTTAATTTGCCACATGCTCATTTGTGAATTCAACACTCAAACCCCCTTACTGACTGCAGACGTCGACGAATGCACCGAGACGCCGCATGTATGCAACCAGATCTGCTCGAATACGTTCGGAAGCTACGATTGTTTTTGCAAAGCCGGGTACACTCTCTCCGTCCATGACAACTTCACGTGCGAGGGTAAGAACTACAAATACTTTTTAAATATTGAATTTACCATATATTCGTTTTTAATTTACCACAAGCTCATTTGTGAATTCAACACTCAAACCCCCTTACTGACTGCAGACGTCGACGAATGCACCGAGACGCCGCATGTATGCAACCAGATCTGCTCGAATACGTTCGGAAGCTACGATTGTTTTTGCAAAGCCGGGTACACTCTCTCCGTCCATGACAACTTCACGTGCGAGGGTAAGAACTAAAAATACTTTTTAAATATTGAATTTACCATATATTCGTTTTTAATTTGCCACATGCTCATTTGTGAATTCAACACTCAAACCCCCTTACTGACTGCAGACGTCGACGAATGCACCGAGACGCCGCATGTATGCAACCAGATCTGCTCGAATACGTTCGGAAGCTACGATTGTTTTTGCAAAGCCGGGTACACTCTCTCCGTCCATGACAACTTCACGTGCGAGGGTAAGAACTAAAATACTTTTTAAATATTGAATTTACCATATATTCGTTTTTAATTTGCCACATGCTGATTTGTGAATTCAACACTCAAACCCCCTTACTGATTGCAGACGTCGACGAATGCACCGAGACGCCGCATGTATGCAACCAGATCTGCTCGAATACGTTCGGAAGCTACGATTGTTTTTGCAAAGCCGGGTACACTCTCTCCGTCCATGACAACTTCACGTGCGAGGGTAAGAACTAAAAATACTTTTTAAATATTGAATTTACCATATATTCGTTTTTAATTTGCCACAAGCTCATTTGTGAATTCAACACTCAAACCCCCTTACTGACTGCAGACGTCGACGAATGCACCGAGACGCCGCATGTATGCAACCAGATCTGCTCGAATACGTTCGGAAGCTACGATTGTTTTAGCAAAGCCGGGTACACTCTCTCCGTCCATGACAACTTCACGTGCGAGGGTAAGAACTAAAAATACTTTTTAAATATTGAATTTACCATATATTCGTTTTTAATTTTCCACATGCTTATTTGTGAATTCAACACTCAAACCCCCCTACTGACTGCAGACGTCGACGAATGCACCGAGACGCCGCATGTATGCAACCAGATCTGCTCGAATACGTTCGGAAGCTACGATTGTTTTTGCAAAGCCGGGTACACTCTCTCCGTCCATGACAACTTCACGTGCGAGGGTAAGAACTAAAAATACTTTTTAAATATTGAATTTACCATATATTCGTTTTTAATTTGCCACATGCTGATTTGTGAATTCAACACTCAAACCCCCTTACTGACTGCAGACGTCGACGAATGCACCGAGACGCCGCATGTATGCAACGAGATCTGCTCGAATACGTTCGGAAGCTACGATTGTTTTTGCAAAGCCGGGTACACTCTCTCCGTCCATGACAACTTCACGTGCGAGGGTAAGAACTAAAAATACTTTTTAAATATTGAATTTACCATATATTCGTTTTTAATTTGCCACATGCTCATTTGTGAATTCATCACTCAAACCCCCTTACTGACTGCAGACGTCGACGAATGCACCGAGACGCCGCATGTATGCAACCAGATCTGCTCGAATACGTTCGGAAGCTACGATTGTTTTTGCAAAGCCGGGTACACTCTCTCCGTCCATGACAACTTCACGTGCGAGGGTAAGAACTAAAAATACTTTTTAAATATTGCATTTACCATATATTCGTTTTTAATTTGCCACATGCTCATTTGTGAATTCAACACTCAAACCCCCTTACTGACTGCAGACGTCGACGAATGCACCGAGACTCCGCATGTATGCAACCAGATCTGCTCGAATACGTTCGGAAGCTACGATTGTTTTTGCAAAGCCGGGTACACTCTCTCCGTCCATGACAACTTCACGTGCGAGGGTAAGAACTAAAAATACTTAATTATTGAATTTACCATATATTCGTTTTTAATTTGCCACATGCTCATTTGTGAATTCAACACTCAAACCCCCTTACGGACTGCAGACGTCGACGAATGCACCGAGACGCCGCATGTATGCAACCAGATCTGCTCGAATACGTTCGGAAGCTACGATTGTTTTTGCAAAGCCGGGTACACTCTCTCCGTCCATGACAACTTCACGTGCGAGGGTAAGAACTAAAAATACTTTTTAAATATTGAATTTAAAATATATTCGTTTTTAATTTGCCACATGCTCATTTGTGAATTCAACACTCAAACCCCCTTACTAACTGCAGACGTCGACGAATGCACCGAGACGCCGCATGTATGCAACCAGATATGCTCGAATACGTTCGGAAGCTACGATTGTTTTTGCAAAGCCGGGTACACTCTCTCCGTCCATGACAACTTCACGTGCGAGGGTAAAAACTAAAAATACTTAATTATTGAATTTACCATATATTCGTTTTCAATTTGCCACATGCTCATTTGTGAATTCATCACTCAAACCCCCTTACTGACTGCAGACGTCGACGAATGCACCGAGACGCCGCATGTATGCAACCAGATCTGCTCGAATACGTTCGGAAGCTACGATTGTTTTTGCAAAGCCGGGTACACTCTCTCCGTCCATGACAACTTTACGTGCGAGGGTAAGAACTAAAAATACTTAATTATTGAATTTACCACATATTAGTTTTTAATTTGCCACATGCTCATTTGTGAATTCATCACTCGAACCCCCTTACTGACTGCAGACGTCGACGAATGCACCGAGACGCCGCATGTATGCAACCTGATCTGGTCGAATACGTTCGGAAGCTACTGTAGCAAGAACGATATTCTCATTTGCTAACAAATCGTATATTTACATTATTTACAAAAGAGTCAAAATCTGAAGATCGTGGAACGTGGACTGCGTAGCCCTCCGCCTTTTCATCTCGAGCCCCCGCTTGCAAGTGATGGTGTTTTTCTCGAGCTGGTGTTCTTCGTCTTCTTTACTCGCTGTAGCGTGCCGCTACAGGTACTCCCCCCCTAGCGAGGAGGTGGAGGAGACGAGCGATCAGGTGCTCCTTTGAAGTGTACACGTCGTACTTGGGTTGGAGTTGTTTGTGCTTGGGGTTGCTCGAGATGAGCTGGTTTTATCCTGTCGAGTGAAACTGCATCTTCACATCCTTTCACGAGCACGGTGAAATGCTTGTCGCCGTGTTTTAGAACTTTAAATGGTCCTTCATATGGGTTCTGCAGCGGTCGCTTCACGGCGTCTGTGCGTATGAACACGTGGGTGCAGCGTGACAGTTCCGGGCTGAGGAACACCTTGCGAGAGTTCCGCTGTCGTGTGGGCACAGGTCGTAGTTTCTCGAATGAGGAACGTAGACGGCTTGCGTAGTCCTCTGCTGTGGTGGTTTCGGTGTTGGTGGTACGTGTTAGAAACTCACCAGGGATGCGTAGAGGCGTGCCGTACACCATTTCTGCTGTACTGCATCCCAGGTCATTTTTTAGGGACGTGCGTATTCCAAGCATGACGAGTGGTAGGGTTTCCGTCCAAGGCGCGGCTGTACCTTTCGTCTTCAAACTGGCCTTTAGCTGTCTGTGAAACCGTTCCACCATTCCGCTGGAGATGGGGTGATAGGATGTAGTGTGAATATGCTTTGTACCTAGGATCCGCGAGAGGTTCTGGAACAGTGTAGACTCGAATTCTCTCCCTCGGTCTGTTGTGATGGTGGTTGGTGTTCCGAAACGGCTGACCCACATGGTGACGAAGGCCCGTGCTACGGCTTCTGCTGATATCGATTTGATCGGTGTTGCTTCAGGCCACCTCGTGAAGCGGTCGATGCAGGTCAAAACGTACCGGCAATCGTCGGCTGGCGGGAGTGGTCCCACTATGTCGAGGTGGATGTTGCTGAAACGACCATCGGGAGGTGAAAACTTGCCGAGCGGTGTAGTCGTGTGCCGACCCACTTTCGCGCGCTGGCATTGCACGCACGTGCGTGTCCAATTGCGGATGTCGGCGTTGATCTTAGGCCAGATGAATCGAGCAGTTATGAGATGTAGTGTGGCTCGAATTCCTGGGTGTGAAAGTGAGTGGATTGCTTCAAAAATAGGCTTCCGGAACTTCTCGGGGACATATGGTCTTAGTTGTTCTGTCGACACATCGCAGACCAATGTTGCTTTGCATTCCGGAATCTTTATGTCTTGTAGGTTCAGTGACGTTGTTTCCCGCAAATGTGGTAGTGTTGTATCCGTGCTCTGCGCTGCTGCTAGTTCTTCGTAGTCGACAGCGTTCCGTTCGGTAGAGCAGGTGTTCACACCAATTCGAGAGAGTGCGTCTGCTACGGAGTTGTCTTTGCCTGGTACAAAGCGGATGTCCGTCGTGAACTCCATGACGTAAGCCATTTGCCGTATCTCTCTTGGCGTGTGCGTTTCACTGCTAGATGTCAAAGCATACGTCAGCGGCTTGTGATCAGTCATCACAAAAAATGTTCGTCCCTCGAGGTAGTAGCGGAAGTGTCTGATGGCAAGGTAGACTCCGAGTAGTTCCCTTCCGAAAGTGCTGTAGCGGCACTCAGTGGTTGACAGCTTCTTCGAGAAGAATACCAATGGCTTCCATGTTCCGTTGATGTTCTGCTGGAGGACAGCTCCGACGGCGGAGTTAGAGGCGTCTACCATGACTGATGTTGGCGCTCCAGCTTTTGGATGGGTCAGCAGTGTAGCTTTTGCAAGTTCCTCCTTGATGGCGGAAAATGCTGCGTCAGCAGTTGGTGTCCAAGTCAGAACGGCGTTCTTGCTTGGTTTTCCTTGCAAAAGGTAATGCGGGGGCTGGAGGATCGTAGCACACTGAGGAACAAAGCGCCTGTAGAAGTTCACGGGCCCGAGAAACTCGCGAGTTTGTTGTAGGAGGTTGCGGGAACCCGCGGATGGCTTCTACTCGCTGTGGCAGCGGCCGTATGCCGTGACTGTCGACGCGATGGCCCAGGAAATCCAGGCCCTCGACGCCGAATGTGCACTTTGCAGGGTTGACGATCAATCCATACTTTTCAAGGCGAGAGAAGAGCTGACGTAGGTGGTCTACGTGGTCTTTCGGGTTGTCGCTGAAAATGAGGATGTCGTCCATGTATGCGAAGGTAAAGGTCAGGCCGCGTAGGACTTGGTCGATGAACCTTTGGCAGGTCTGGGCCGCATTGCGGAGACCAAACGGCATCCGCAAGTACTCGAACATGCCGAATGGGGTTATTATGGCGGTCTTCGGAACGTCGGCCGGTTCCACAGGAATTTGGTGGTACGCTTTCACGAGGTCCACCTTACTGAAGATGGTTGCTCCATGCAAGGCGCCGGTGAAATCCTGTATGTGGGGAATTGGATGGCGATCGGGGACCGTGCTCTGGTTGAGGGCTCTGTAATCTCCGCATGGACGCCAGTCGCCGCTCTTCTTTGGGGCCATGTGGAGGGCCGATGACCAGGAGCTCGAAGAAAGCCGGACGTAGCCAAGCTCGAGCTTGTACTCAAATTCTTACTTCGCTATCCGCAGGCGATCTTGAGCTAGGCGTCTAGGTCGAGCAAACACCGGAGGTCCCTTCGTCTCGATATGGTGGGTCACGGTGTGTTTCACCGGTAGGTCTCTTGAAGTTGGACGAAACACGTCGGGGAATTCGTCGAGGATGTCCGTCCATTGGGAGGTGGGCTCCACTTGGGGGAGGCTGGGCGCCTTTTGGACTCCCTTCGCAGATAATCCCTGCACGGTGAGGCGAGTCTCAATGTCGTGAAGCAGTCTTCGCTTTACATCCACCATGAGCGCAAAATGCCGAAGAAAGTCGGCTCCTATGATGGGTTGAAGAACGTCGGCGATTAAGAAAACCCACCGAAACGTCCGTCTGAAGCCGATGTCGAGAGTGATTGACTTTTGTCCGTACGTCTTAATTGGTGAACCATTCACTGCATGTAGTGGCGGGGTGTCTTGTCGATGCCGTCGATCTTCCAGCTTAGGCGGAACGACGCAAATTTCGGCTCCCGTGTCTACTAGGTACCGGACCTTGGTGGTTCGGTCGGTTACGTAGAAAAGACGGTTGGACTCCAGGCCGGCTACACCATCCGCCTCTAGTGTGCGGCCTTGCCGTTTCCCGTGAAAGTACATGGAGGTTGGCACTTCTTGGCATCATTTCTGTGACGGTAGTGGTACCAGCAGCCCTGGTGTTTTGCAGGAGACTTGCTTCGGCGGCGTTCTTCGTTGGTTCGTCGACTCGCGCTCGAGGATCGGGAGTGACGCATGCGGAGGTCCTTGAGCTCTCGCGTGAGTTGATCCATCCTGGCTTCCATCCGAGAGTTGGAAGACAGCAGCTGGGCAATCTTGTCCTTTACGGCCGGCGATGGTCGTGCGGCATGGAGTGTAGTGTCATGTGTTTGCACAGCGGAGATGGATGGAAAGCCCGCGTCCATGATTTGGTCCGCCATCCGAGCCAACGTGGCGGTGGAGTCGGTAATCGATGTGTTTAGTATCATGCGGACTGGTTGTGGTAGCCTCTGGAGAAAAAGTTCTCAGAGAATCGTTGTCTCCATGTTCGGTGCTTTATCTCCTAGAAGCTATTCCATGCGTCTCAGCAGCTCTGTCGGCTTCCTGTCACCTAGTTCTTCTGCCTTCAGGAGTTGCTGCAGCCTGCGGTGTTCCGACTTTGTTCTTCGTCGGTTGAGTTCATTCTTCAAGTATTCATAGGGCTGGTCTTCTGGTGGAGCGCGAAGGATGTCCCGAACGACTGCTGCCGATGACTGCGGCAGAGCGGAAATGACGTGGTCGAACTTCGTCAAGGACGATGTTATCTTGTTCTTTCAGAAGGTCGACTCATTCGTGAGGAACCAGAGTTCCGAATCGGCAGCCCAGAATTCCGGTAACTTGAAGTTGACCGCAGCGACCGCAAGCGTTGTTAGGTCGCCCGACGACGCGGAAGCTTGAGTGACACTCATCGTTCCAAATGAGCGCAGATGTTCCAAGACAAACTCACTGGTTGATAGAAGCCACTAGTCGGGTAGGAGGGCTTGTTCCGAGTCTCGGGTCACCAGTTTGTAGCAAGAACGATATTCTCATTTGCTTACAAATCGCATATTTACATTATTTACAAAAGAGTCAAAATCTGAAGATCGTGGAACGTGGACTGCGTAGCCCTCCGCCTTTTCATCTCGAGCCCCCGCGTGCAAGTGATGGTGTTTTTCTCGAGCTGGTGTTATTCGTCTTCTTTACCCGCTGTAGCGTGCCGCTACACTACGATTATTTTTGCAAAGCCGGGTACACCCTCTCCGTCCATGACAACTTCACGTGCGAGGGTAAGAACTAAAAATACTTTTTAAATATTGAATTTACCATATATTCGTTTTTAATTTGCCACATGCTCATTTGTGAATTCAACACTCAAACCAACTTGCTGACTGCAGACGTCGACGAATGCACCGAGACGCCGCATGTATGCAACCAGATCTGCTCGAATACGTTCGGAAGCTAGGATTGTTTTTGCAAAGCCGGGTACGCTCTCTCCGTCCATGACAACTTCACGTGCGAGGGTAAGAACTAAAAATACTTTTTAAATATTGAATTTACCCTATATTCGTTTTTAATTTGCCACAGGCTCATTTGTGAATTCAACACTCAAACCCCCTTACTGACTGCAGACGTCGACGAATGCACCGAGACGCCGCATGTATGCAACCAGATCTGCTCGAATACGTTCGGAAGCTACGATTGTTTTTGCAAAGCCGGGTACACTCTCTCCGTCCATGACAACTTCACGTGCGAAGGTAAGAACTAAAAAAGAGTTCTTAATTATTTTAGCCAAACATTTTTGGGCGTGTTCTTGTATTTTTACTCGAGTTGTAATTTAAAAAAAAGAAGGATTTTAACGTCACTCTTAGCTTTGAACCTCCGACCACGTGACGTCACGGTTGATGTAACGTGTTACACAGTCACGTTTCGTAATTCCTTTAAACGAAGAACTCGTTCAATCGAAATAGTCGCCAGCCTAAGTATTAATTGTTTTTATAATAACTACGACGTTCCTTACCTCAGCTGCCGCACTTTGTCGCCTTGTACATTATAGTACACCATGCATTAAAAACGATTCCAACCATAATTGATCATTGTATTCCATTCCGGTATACCCTTGACGTGCTCTTGCCCAAATTGTTTGGCGAATTTGTGATTGATTTTTGTTTTAAACGTGTCTTCCCTATCGTGGGATGCACGTGGGTGACTTTTTTTTATTTTACTTGTTCTCATTTCTTGTGTCTATTATATATATTGTATTATATAACTACTCAAGAAAAGGAGTGACACAAAAGCAGCACAGAACACATTCTGATGCATGGCATATTAAGACATCGAGAAACCACTACAAAGGTGCTTTAAAGATGTCAGGGCAAGCAATATTCCTGTATTGGAACGAATCTTTGAAAAGAAAGTGAAAGATTCCTTTTACTCTTAATGTGAGAACATTCCTACAATTGCACAGATAGATTACAAGGGCCACTATGGCACCGGAAAAAAGACCCAAGGGATGAATAGAAGGATGCAAACGGCTGTACCCTTTGCAAAAAAGAGTAGTACCAGTATTTGTGATGCGACTATTGTTGTGGCAGAGCGAGCGTCGAAAAAGAAAGTCAATGACTCAACGATCCGGCCCAGTAGGAATAAAAAAAAATAGTTCCAACGACATGCTTACGACATGTGCCTGGAGTGACAAAAGCATCCCTGGCAAACGATTCACACTAGAGGGACAGTCTTCATGGCAGCTAACAGAACAAGGCCCAGATCACAGACCTTTCGACAACCAACACGGAGGGCACCGCAACAATGTATCCTTAGTTATGGGAAAGTTTAGAACGCCAAAATGTGCGAAAAACTGCCACAATAATACTAGCATTTACGTACGAAACATGAAATCATGGCTGACTGGGGATCTCTCTGGCTCGGTCTTTGGTGGCTCATGAACTGGGAAGCCGAGTTTGCGGATAAGCGTCCCATCATGTGCCTACTTGGTGACATGTGCCGCTTAACAATATCCAGTTTGACTCTAGCAGCCAAACGCGGCACCTAAGCTACAGCCGTTAGACCAAGGAGTAATTAGAAAATAGCCAAGATTGTGCTTACCGCTTATAGATGTCTAGGCACGTTTGGGAGTTAGCCCATCCACAGGCTTTCGGAGACGGTCACGAGAGCCAGCGCTTGTCTTGGGCAGCTCACTGTCATCCACCCTGACCCTCTGTGCACAATGCCACCTTCTGGAGCTCAGACTGAAGAGTAAAAGAAAAGGAATGTGGAAACTGTTATAACTGCAATGAGGACACCTCAGCAGCAAATGCTACAGTATGGCGTCTGAATGCGCCTCCGACTGGAGTGTTTAGCGTCCTTACCACCCATGCACCAAAAGTGGTCTCTAAGCGACACACTTCAATGACGCCACAGGAGCCGGCATGTCGTGCTGTCGGATGTCAGAATCCTGGCGGTTGGTTGTACTTCTGGCAAAATATATATGAGCGAACGCAAGCGTCACTGTCCTGGCAACATCCAAAATCCTGCCTGCCATTCATTCCGTGGACTGTCAAGTTCAGGGATATTCTCCCCCCCCCCCCTTCTACCCTCCGCCCCTCTCCCCCCTTCCCCCCCCCCCCCTCGACCGTCATGATGTTCACAACCCGTAAAAAATCCCCTAGAAAGTCCATTCAGGAGCAACTGGGGTATGCTATAGAGACAAGCTCTCGCTTTATGAAGCCATTACACAATTATGCCATACGCAGCGTTTAATTTAGAGTCTAGAAGTTTGCCTTTTTCATAAATTTCGAGATGAGGTTGTTTATATTGTTGAACGCAGAAACGCTAACAAAATATAGCAAAGGCTGGCGATAAGCAAGGTAATCGCTGTAATGAATACCTTTAACGTAATACGTATATGTACAACGACCGTCTGGGAGCAAGCTAAACAAACAACGTGCAGACGACGATAATCCGGTATAAGGGAAATTAGCGGCCGGCACGTCTGCTCTATTTTTAATAGTTAACCACCTTCGACTCAAGTTCTGCCACAAATAGACATCAAACTCCTTGCGCAACTAAGTTCGCTTGGCTAATTTTAGGCATGTCTGGAATTTCAATTTGGCAAGGCGCACCAAATGTCAGTCCTTCCGGCCTCACCCTGTATACTCCGCACGTAAAATATTATCATATATAGTCCACCTTTGAGAAAAAAGAAATGCCCGCTTTATAAACGCACAAAGTATGTATCTACAGAAATCATAATTACCATAAACTGTATTTTGCAATACCCAGAACGTCTCGTCATTATAAAAGATCTTGAGAAAAAAAAATCCCCGTTTAGCACGTACCTCTAGATACTCAGTACGGCGTTAAATTTCAACTTTTAAACCTGGATGGTCCGTGTACCATAGCGGTACCTTCGCAGGTCTCGTTTTCCGATCAGACCCGTTTTCGCGTCCCCGTCATTTTCCTGTCGCTTTCAGTTGGAATCTATTTGATTGGCCACCGCGTACTCTACGGGGGAAGAGCCACGCTCAGACGTCTTTTTTAAGGTGCAACGCGCATCATGCGTTACACATCCCCGCGCGTCAGCTGGCGCGGCGCTCGATTCCAGATTAATTTACGAAGCACCGATTCTTAAACGGGTCGTGAAAAGATTTTTTTTTACTTTCGCTAAATACAACTTAGTATCACTTGCTCATGTTAATTACTGAATAAACTTCTCTAAGTTATTTTTTCTTTCTAGGCAAGGGCAGTCGAAAAAAAAAAAAACATTCAGGAAATATGAGCACCTTTCATCCCCTCATTTCGGAGTCAGAACAAGCGACCACGTGACCTGGTGCCTATTCTATGCCGCCAACGTTAGTCATAGCCACGCACTGGGGTTGGCAAAGTAGAAAACGCGTGCTGAAATCCAGGCATTGTTAGAGCTAGGCTACTAGGCTACTGTCATCACGGCAGTGGTTTGACAAGAGCCGCTACGCGAGTAGCCGCCGAGGCATTCATTGATTGTTACGAGCCGAAGTCGAGTGCTCACGAAGTTCTCGTGTCCAATACATGAGTCGCGCTGGACTGTCGTCAGGCGGGCGATTTCGATCCCGCAATTACGTCGATAAGCTTCGCGAAGGAAAGACGGAAAGAAGTAGTCCCTTTTGATTCTCGCAATTTCACCGCAACGAAAAAGCTTCTGAATCAGTGACGGTCTGTGCGAGTATATACTACGGCCAAACTAGGGCCAGCACACATCTGCAAAGTCAGAAATACTCTTAGCCGCTATCGTTTCGTGATCCCTTTAGCTTGTACTTTGGGTGAAACCTGAAGGCGACGAGCGACTAAACGACTTTATTTTCGTCGGCTCAATGCTCCCGAATTCGGCGAACTGTGGTTTCCTTTAATACTTCGCGAGTATGAAATGTTGCGAATGAGGGGTGGTATGCTGTGTATTTGTTACCGCAGTAAAACATACTCGCGTGTTCTATTTTTTGCGATGTTATTAAAGTTCCGAGAATCAGGTCCCCGTGAAAACTAAGCCGTTTACAATACGCAATTGTGACACTGTTTTTTTTTAATATTTTTAAGACAGAGACGAGTGTGCTATTGAAGGAAGACACTATTGTGACGAGGGTTGCGTCAATACGCCTGGAAGTTACCGCTGCCAGTGCCCGGATGGTTACGAGCTGGGCAGGGACCACAAGTCGTGCTTAGATGAGAGTGCTATTTCTTCTCCAAAACCCTTTTTTTTTTTAACCCGATAGGTCATCGACATTGAGGAAATTTAATGTGTAAAAGAAAGTGACGCCCATCATCTGCTCGAATTTTCTTCGTCGTTCAGATATTGACGAATGTCAGGCCAATAACGGTGGGTGCCAGGAAAAATGCATCAATCACGTTGGTTCCTTCAGCTGTCGCTGCACGTCACCCGGCTCTTCACTGACTGCCAACGGAAAGACATGCGTCGGTAAGTGCGCAGATATAAAATATATATATTTTTTTATTTAACCATGTCGCGTAAATCAAACGTGACTGGGGTAAAAGGTACCCGAAGGTAAAGTGTTCCGACAGATTATGTAAACATTTTCCTCTTAACTTTGTGGCACTTTTTCGCTTCGGGATAAGCATTTTCTGCTCTTTAACTGTACATTCTTAACGTAGCTTTCTGACATAAGGCTCTGTCACTTTGTCCCCAGGTCAGGCAAAAATGGTGTCTTTGTAGCCAGAAGCGATGAAGTAGATAGGTCCTCTATTTATCTATGTTGAGGAACGAAACCTCCTTTGAACTTTGTTAGAGCTGCTTGCATATTTTATTTGACGGACGGATATGAGGCGGTGATAGAAAATCGTGAAGTATATCACACAACGCCCTGTATTATGGCAACTCGGGAGCGTTTATCTCCACGACTGGCAGACAGAATGGGGATACAACAGGTAGGGCGGCAAAGCAGGAGAGGAGGATGAGAGGTTCATGTTGTTGTTTGCGGGTTTTAGGGCGCAAGAGCTACGATGGCCATACTGCGCCAAACTAGGTCAACTAAATTGAACTAGAAATGATGTACCAAGAAAGTACTGCAGCTATAGTTTGTGTAAAATTGCTATATTTTCTAGAAAAGCTAGAAGACGGTCAAGTGGTATTAGAGGCTACTCCCCTAGGAACAGGGTAGGATGGAAAGGGATACCAAACTTGAAAAGCTCAGGAAAGAAGAACGTCTGTTGTTTGACAAGACCAGGCCAAAGGAAAATATGTAGAACAGACAAAGTGTCCCCAAAGTGGTCGCACACCGGTGGTTCCTCACCAACAAGCAGGTATCGATGGGTAAAGAAGGTGTGGCCGATCCTCAATCGGCACAGAAGAACCTCACGGGAACGGCTCCGGTTATAGGAGCTTTCCCAGTTACCGATGCCTGGCTTGATGATATGAAGTTTGTTGTTATCGGCCAAATCCCGCTCGAACTGCCACAGTTTTAGAAGTGCAAGCCGTATGGGCCTCCTTTAGGTTTTGGTATGGTATGTGCGTGTGATGGTAAGAAGTTTCGCGAGGAGGCGGCCAGGCTTTCTGCAGCCTCGTTGCCTGCAAAGCCCACATGGCTCTGGATCCGACAAAACTTATTATCCTTTCCATCTCCGAGGCCCAGCTGAACTTTAGCACGTACCAGTAGAGTCAGCTTGTTGTTGGTTGGATTAAGTGAACATGCTGCAGTAACAACGCTCTGGGAGTCTACAAAAGGAACTGCTTTCATCAGTTTGCTCCGGATAATATAGGCAAGTGCTGACAGCACGCCATATAGCTCGGCAGTAAAACTTCAAGCGAAAATATTTAGCCGGTTCACATGTGTAAACAAATTTGAATGAACGGCTGAACCTACATACGTTGAGGACTTGGCTCCATCAGTTTAAAATTGATGATAATTATTGTACTTTTTTTGCAGAGCGAGAAATTCCTGTTGTAAAATGAGTGGGGAGACATTATGTTTATTAAATTTTGTGAAGTACCATTCACAAGCTATAGGCTTGATATCCCATGGGGCAGTATGACGTGCACTTTCTAGGAGGCAGACATTTTCACGAGGCAGGCCAAGGGAAAGACGAATGTTCTCAAAACGAAGACTCAAAGGTCGAACAACAGTTGGCTTATGGTCAAAGGTACTACAAAATCTAGACTGTCGGATATAAGTGTGAGTTGGATGACTAGAATCCGATAAAACTTTGTAAACAGAGATTAGACTAAGGAGCTGCCATCTTTTCTCGAGTGACATTTACTTAGAGTCAACATACAAGCTTGGGATAGGGGATGTTCGAAAAGCATTACTTACTAGACGCAGCCCAAGATGGTGCACTGGATCAAGCATCTTCAATGCTGACGGCCTAGCAGATGCATACACAATAGCACCATAATCAAGACGTGATCGTACGAGAGAGGAATAGAGACGAGGCAGACACCTTTTATCGGAGTCCCAAGACTTGTGAGAAAGAACTTTTAGGGTATTCATAGCCTGCATACACTTTTGTTTCAGCCACTTTAGGTCAGGTACAAAGCTAAGTACACGGTCGAAAATCACTCCCAGGAACTTATGCTCTGGTCTTACTGCAATGCTATTTCCATTTAAACTGAGAGTCGGATCTAACCAAAGCCTACGCCGCAGAGAAAAGGGGACACAGATAGTTTTTTTGTGAAGAGAACTTGAGTTATTTTCATTTGTCCATTTAGTCATTTTATCTATGGTTAGCTGCAGCTTTCATTCACAGCTAGACATATTACAAGATGCCACAGAAATCTGAATATCATCCACATATAGGGAGTACGACACGGAAGAAGGTATGACCTGACGGAGAGAATTAATTTTTACGGCGAAGGGAGTGACACTCAGGACTCCGCCTTGGGGAATACCGTTTTCCTGAACTTACGAATCAGCGGTGGTACAGCTAAGACATCGGATATATCAAGCTCTATAATGCTTGCACCCACATCCCAGAATGAAATCATAATTTGATTAAACAAATTAAGACGAGTGTAGCAGCTGGGATGGATGAAATCAAGCCCTTACCAATTAAAATTGTGTCCAATGTAATAAGCCTGATCTTGTCACATATCGTAAACATCATGCTGCAAACAGGCATTTTCCCAGATGATCTTAAAATTGCAAAGGTTAGCATGGTGTATAAGGGCGGAAATAAAAACTACCTGAAAAACTACAGACCAATATCGGTGCTGCCAATATTTTCTAAAATATTTGAAGGTGTGATAAACACTAGATTGTAAAATTTTTTTACCAAGCACAATCTAATCACAGAGTCCCAATAAGGTTTCCAAAAAGAAAAGTCAACTAAATGAGCACTTACGGATATAAAACACAGAGTTATAACAAACATTGAAGATATATTATACATGCTCGAATTATTTCTCGATCTAAGTAAGGCATTCGATTCTATACAACATAATATTTTACTCTCAAAACTTCAGTCTTATGGCGTACGAGGAATAGCATCGAACTTAATTGAATCTTACCTTCGAAACCGTAAACAGTTTGTTTTTGTCGATACAATTAGATCCCAGGAATTAGAAATCAAACATGGCGTACCACAAGGCTCTATATTAGGCCCGCTACTCTTCCTCGTGTATATGAACGACATAACCGACATTCCCAATTCTCTTCATCTCGTAATGTATGCTGACGCTACAAATGTCTTATTCAGTAGCAACAGAAAAGCATCCTTACAACAACAGGCTAATGATTACCTTGTGAAACTTATCAAAATGGTTGGAAGAAAACAAACTCAAACCTAACCCAGAAAAAAAATTATGTATACCTATAAACAAACGTGACAATAACCAAATACATCTACAATTCAATGGCCTCCCAATAGCTCAAGTAGAAGGACAAAAGTTTCTTGGAGTCTGGTTCAATGAAGAACTGACCTGGACAACTCACATTAACAAGTTAAGGGGAGAATTATCAAGAGTGCTCGAATGCATGTTTAAAATAGCAAACCTAATACAAAATTGGCTTACCAAAAACTTACATTACTCCTTGTTTCACTCGAGGCTCTGTTATGGAATTATGTCATGGAGAACAACCACGTCCACAAACTATGGTAAACTGATCATACTTCAAAAAAAGGTTCTGCGAATTCTGCTAAACTTCCGTGGCAATATTCGCGAATTTCATAGCAGTCCTTATTTTACTAAGCATAGTATGCTCAAATCAAATAAAATCTACTATTTCAAACTTATGCAGACAATACACAAAACAAACTCTACCTAGTGGATGAATCTGCTTCACAACTTTATCTATTGAGAAATAGTGAATGTAGAACTCCTAAGGTGCGTACAAACTATGAAAAACTGAAAATTGATTATCAGATTCCTGCATTACTAAACACTATGGAAGATTACACTGATTTTACACAGTCATTTTAAAAAATACAAGAAAGAGATTAAACAAATACTTATAGACAAAGAGATCTGTTACGCGTTGTAGAAATGTTTTTTTTTTGTTGTTGTTGTTTTTGGTTACCTTAGGTCCACCACTGGATATGTGAATACTAAAACTCCTGAGTATTCTTTCCTTATTTTGTGGTGTGAAATCAAATTTTTGTTTAATGTGTTGCATGAAATGTATTTTACGTACACAGGCATGTATATTTAGGCAGAAAAGAATGCTGCAAAGCTGTATACCCGATCGAAAGGGCCATCAGGTTTTCCTGATGGACCATCAGAGTTTCTTGATGGTCCATCAGGCTTTTCTGATGGTCCATCAGGTTTCCTGATGGACCATCAAAGAAGTCTGATGGACCATCAGCTACAGTGCCACCTTTTGCACTTCTGTAAACTGCGGGGGGTAGAGGCCCAGTCGGGCAGAAAAGCCTTTTGCCACTACCTCCCTACCGGGCTTTGCCCGTGAAAATCCCAATAAACTTTCACTTTCACTTTCACTTCAGATAATGTAGTGCCTAGCCGGACATGGAAAGTGCGTCCAAACAGGAAGTTCTTTATGCAATGAAGCAATCGGCCACGTACTCCCTGCATAAAAAGGTCGCGCAGGATGCCGTGTTTTCAAGTGGTATCATAACCCTTTTCTAAGTAAAAAATACTGATTCATAATGCTGCTTATTCACAAATGCCTCGCGTACAATCGTCTCCAGTCAAACTAAATGGTCGGTCGTGGAGCGTCCAGGTCGACAGCCGCACTGATTTATACCCAAAATATTGTGTTGTTCCAGGAAATAAACAAGCCGCTTATTAACTAACCTTTCAAAAGTTTTCCCCAAGCAACTTGTTAATGCTATTGGCCTGTAACTGGAAGGAAAGTAAGGGTCTTTTCCAGGCTTCAGCAGCGGAATAACCTCTGTCCGCTTCCATTCGGAAGGAAAGCGTGAATCTTTCCACAGACCATTGAAATAAGCGAGAAGGGCAGCGAGTGATTCCTTTGACAAGTGTCGGATCATCTTATAATGTATGCGGTCAGGACCAGGGGACGTGTTTTTCCAGACATTCAGAGCCATTTGGAGCTCGACCATCGTAAACGGTTGATTGTAGGGTGCAGAGGCTCCTCCTGCCAAGCTGACTTTCGTTCGTTCTGCATCTGTCTTAAACTCGAAAAACGCTGAAGAGTAATGGAAGGAGTTAGAAATGGTTGCAAAATGTTCGCCCAACACATTAGCCTCGTCGCGCAACGAATCCACAGAAGAGAGGAATTGTAAAACAGCAGTATTTGCTTTCGACTTTATGAAGTCGTTCCTACGCTTAATTCGCTGGGACGTAGCTGCTGATAGAGGTCAGATAACCTTTCCAAGACTTCCTCTTTGCCTGCTTCCTGGTTGAACGAGCTTGAGCTCTATTTCTTTGAAACTCTATAAAATTCACAGATGTTGGATATCTCCGAAATATACCCCAAGCTTTATTCTGCTTTTTCTTAGTGGCGGAACATTCTTTATTCCACCATGGCTTACATTTTTTTGCAATGTTACTTGAAGTCTGAGGGATGGAACGAAAGGCAGCATTTATGATATGATCTGTAATGTATGTGGTGGCTTCATCATGTGTTAATGGCAAGAACATGAAGGTTAGAGCTCCGAGTTTAGGCTAAAAAGACCCCAGTCTGCCTTTTCCAGTTCCCAACGTAGACTGCGTTTCAAGAGACTTGGAATAGAAACCCGACTCTCCAAAATTACTGGAAAGTGGTCGCTCCCAAAGGGGTTACTTAAAACTTTCCGAGTAAATGTAGAAAACACTGAGGGGATGAAATTGAAAAGTCAATAGATGTAAATGAGTTGTGAGCAGCGCTAAAAAAGGTTGGCTCTCTCGTATTCATAAGGCACAGCCCAGAAGATAGAAATCGCTCAATTACCCCACTACGCGAGTCCTGACGGACGCTACCCGCAAGGGGTGTGTAGGATTAAAATCTAACAGTAAAAATGGATGAGGAAGCTGTGTAACCAGCCGTTGAAGATAATGAAGATGCAGTAAAGTGTTTGGTAGAATATAAATGGAAATGACAGTAATAAGGCGGTCCAAAAGAAGACGCACAGCCACAGCTTCAAGAGAGGTAGCAAGAGGTCTGAGAGCAGGCGACTCCATTCTGGACAATCACAGGGACTCCACCAGATGAATTAGATGCAGGGCGATTTTTTCTAAAAACTTGATGGCGGCGCCATGCTGACTTAAGGTGATCATTGAGGCGCGTCTCCTGTAAAGAGAGAGCAATAGGACGTAAATCATCCATAAAAAATTAACATCATCAATGTTCCGTAAAAGACCGCGGCAGTTCCGCTGCCTGAAATTAAATTTAGCCAGGCCCCTAAAAAATTAATGAAAAAAAGTGGAAGCCGCTTACAACTCCCTGTAACGCCGAATTAGAGCGCAGCTCTTGAGGAGGAGGAGGGAAGGGCGCTGGGGGGGGGGGGGGGTTAGACTAACCAGGGGGGGGGGTCACGTGACCCCCAATGCCGATGATGTCATCACTGACGTCACTGATGATGTCATCAGTGACGATGACGATGCGGGTACCGATGACGTCATTAGTGACGTCACTGATGACTTCACCAGTGATGATGACGATGACGATGCGAATGTCGGTGACGTCATCAGTGACGTCGCTGACGACGTCATCAGTGATGATGACGATGACGATGCGGATGCCGGTGACGACATCAGTGACGTCACTGATGACGTCATCAGTGATGATGACGATGACGATGCGGATGTCGGTAACGTCACCGGAATCCACATCGTCATCGTCACCATCACTGATGACGTCACAGGCATCCACATCGTCATCGTCATCATCACTGATGACGTCACCGGCATCCACATCGTCATCGTCATCATCACTGATGACGTCACCGGCATCCGCATCGTCATCGTCATCATCACTGATGACGTCATAATCACTGATGACGTCACCGGCATCCACATCGTCATCATCACTGATGACGTCACCGGCATCCACATCGTCATCGTCACTGATGACGTCACCGGCATCCACATCGTCATCGTCATCACTGATGACCTCACCGGCATCCACATCGTCATCGTCATCATCACTGATGACGTCACCGGCATCCGCATCGTCATCGTCATCATCACTGATGATGACGTCATCAGTGATGATGACGATGACGATGTGGATGCCGGTGACGTCATCAGTGTCGATGACGTCATCGGGGGGTCACGCGACATCGGCGGGGGTCACGTGACCTCGGGGGTCACGTGACCTCGAGGAGGGGGTCACGTGACCTCAGGGGAGTCACGTGACTTCAGGGGGTCACGTGACCTCGGGGGGGTCACGTGCCCCCCCACGGTCACGTGACCCCGGTGGGGGGGCTCGCGCGGTGCATTATGGGACATTTCCCATGATGCACCGCGCGGTTACGCCGACGCCGACGGCGACGCCAACGGCGACGGCGACGCCGACGGCGACGCCGACGCCGTTCAAGCCGGAAACGGGCCCCTAAGAGCTGCGCTCTAAAATTAAACTAAATCGCTGCTAAACATGTAAAACTAGAAGGGAGTACATGAAAAGTCACAAAGCTGCCGCTTATGGCATGAATAGATCAGCAACATCACTTTGGGAAGATTACAGGTTTTTTTATTCTTCTGTTTACTCTTTAAAGTCTGCCATTCCATGCCGTCTTGGTCAGACGCATGAATGGAGACTTCCATGCTATCATCCGTTGCCTGTACTTCTTGAGGCGAGGTCTTTGCTGCTGGTTCGGGCAGGCTCGGAGGATGGGGCGCCAAGCCCCGTCCTCGACCAGCCCCAGCCAAATGGGCGGAGGAGGTGCTGGGCGGGGAATCGCCCAAGTGCACCCGTTCCTGCCCCTCAGGTGCTGCAGAAGCGGCACGAGAGCCATGCTGCTCCCTCGATGATGCTCTCTCCAGGGAGTGTGGGCGAGAGTGTCGACCCTTTTTCCTGGAACTGGAAGGAGATGGCGGAAACAAAAAAAACAAAAAAATTTCCCCGCTAAATCTAGCAAAAAAATTTCCCCGCTTAATCTAGCGGAAAAAATTCCCCGCTAAATCTAGCGGAAAAATTCCCCGCTATATCTGGCGGAAAAAATTCCCCAGCTATATTTAGCGGAAAAAATTCCCCGCTAAATCTAGCGGGAAAATTTCCCCGCTAAATCGGGAAAAAAATTCCCCGCTAAATCTAGCGGAAAAATTTTCCCGCTAAATCTAGCGGAAAATATTAACCGCTAAATCTAGCGGAAAATTTTCCCCGCTAAATCCAGCGGAAAAAATTCCCCGCTAAGTCTAGCGGAAAAAATTCCCCGCTAAATCGTGAAAAAAATTCCCCGCTAAATCTAGCGGAAACATTTTCACGCTAAATCTAGCGGACGAAATTCTCCGCTAAATCTAGCGGAAAAAGTTCCCCGCTAAATCTAGCGGAAAAAGTTCCCCGCTAAATCTAGCGAAAAAATTTTCTGGGGGGTCAGGTGACCTGGGCCCCCCCCCCCCCCCCCCCCCCGAGGTCACGTGACACCCCCCCCCCCCCCCCCCCAGAACAGGTGACCCTCAGTACCCTTCCCTTCTCCTCCTCAAGGGCTGCGCTCTGATTCGGTGTTACAGGGAGTTGTAAACGGCTTTCATTTTTTTACTTAAGAACCCTATCGACCGTCAGTCCTCGCCTTTTCTTCACAACACTGGCGCAGTTTGCAGTATTGATCTGTAGCATACACTAAATGAACAATTGATGTATTTTAATAACCACATTAATTTCGCATTGCAATGGTACGCAGCGGTGACTTGCCCCCTACTGAAACTGCCAGTGCACGGATACTTTGTCGGTGAGTGCGCGACGACGTACCCGGGCAAGTGCGTGTTCGAGTGCGATGAAGGATTTGAGCTTACGGCCCGAGAAGGCGAAATCCGAACCTGCCAAGAGAATGGAACCTGGTCCGGGGTCACATCCCAATGTGTCGGTGAGTGACTCTAGTACCGCGCCCGTTGCCATGCTTATTTAGAGAACCTGCAGCAGCAGAAAACTTTTAAAGGCGACGTGCATATTACTCGTTGGGTTTGCGCACCGATGAGCATTGCGTAACTTATAAGGGTCGTTCAAGGTGGATCTGGACATCCTTTCGTCCAGAGGAAATGTACAAGTCCACAAACATGACATTATGTCTCTTCTCCTAAGTATTCTTTAGGCATGTACAGGCACCGCTGCGATTTTTTTGGCAGCATCCTGACTTGTTTGATGAAGAAAGAACTGCGCTGCGTGATTGTAGTCCTAGAAACATCTGTGCGGTTCCCTTGTGACCGCCTGTCGTGCTTTTCCAGACCGTTCACATATTCGCACATTCTTGTCCGTGACATCGCTTATTCCCCATCCTATGCTTGCAATCTTCTCTAAATTGCAGAATGTTTACCCTTGTCCTATCCGAGAAATTCGATCGCGCAACTTGGCTGCACAGTTAGGGACACATTACTTGCCTCCATGAAATCTAGAACTGCTGTGCATGCGTCAAAAACTTCACTCCGGGCCCTGGACTTTAATGCCTTCCGCAAGTTTGATCTTGCTGCACTTGGTGAGCAATTTATTAGGCACAAACGTCCCTGTCGACCTTCAACGTCTCTCGTAATTTAACAGTCTAAGAGAATACGTTCCCGTGTTAAAATTACGACATTATGGATTCCTCATAGCTTCAATCGACGTTGCAGTAATGACGTGGCTTCTTCGAGGCGAGCCGAACAATCTTAAGTGTCAAGGTTGCAAAGCGTACTTAGAAATTTCTTTGGGTTGTACCCCAAGTGCTCAGGGTCCTAAGCACGGTGTAAAAATATATCGGTGAGGACACACATCACGGCGAACGCTGCGACGCGATGGACCAGATAAAGCCCTTTCGCCGGGCGCCCCAATATCCTCAGCCGACAGTCTCTCCACCGACCAGACGCCTCGAGTGAATAAAAAAAAAGTGCCTCCTTTCGGGCACGCTCTTTGCGCTCGGACCGTTTGCTCCGACCTTTACGGATGGTGTAGATCTCCGCCTGAACACGTTCATAAAATTGTAATTGTGATCGTTGAGAGAGGAACCTTAAGTCAACGACAAAGCAGCATCTAAGGAACACGCGTCGCGCAAGTTCCAAGTTTTACATGACCCAGAAACAACCTTGAAAGCCAGCAGTGCTTAAAGTCTCCCACCGGTAGCTGGGCTTCTCTGTTATGGTCACCATGTCGGGGCGATAAGAGAAGGGGGGGGGGGGGGGGGGGGGGTTAGTGGGCAAATGCATACAAACGCTGCGTCAAAGACATGCCCAAACCATTCAAGTTGTACCCATGGGTTTAGTTCTTAAATTCGTCGCCAGGCGCACGGTGGTTGGATCTCCTCCTCACCGCTCTTTCACACTGGAAGCGGATCCGCGTTCGCAAAGCGGTTGCGAACGTGGTTGTATAAAAATCCAGTACAATTGCACGCGCACTGGATGTCATCGAGTGCGCGTGCAATTGTACTGGATCTTTATACAACCGCGTTCGCAACCGCTTTGCGAACGCGGATCCGCTTCCAGTGTGAAAGAGGGGTAAGAGTTGTCTCAGACCCCTACGTCGAAATCCGTGGGGGTCTGGGATCCCCTGAGTCCCCCTGACTTTGAGCAATAAAAGAAAGTGTGTGTCCTATAGAGAAGCGCGGGAAACCGGAACCGCTTGTCATCTGTTTTCGCCGTTTGCAGCCAGCTGAGGACACGACTCTAGCAGGCAGCTGCGACGCACGCGGTGTCCACTTATATATATATATATCATACTTCAAGGTCCTAAGCAACGTGCGCTTTTGGACGAGTTTGTGCATAATCATAATAATCAGGGCAAGAAAGGGACAAAAAAACAAGCAGCGTAAATAAGACAAGGTTATGTTTCTAATTATGAGTCTTTCTGTTCTCCTAGTGTTCTTTTTAGCACATTTATATGCACTCTGGGTCCTACTTTGCAGCCAAACGGTGTGCTGAGCCTCCCACTCCTGTGAATGGGTACGTGAGGGATTGCCAGGAAGATCGTGCCGTCGGGACCTCCTGCACCATCTGCTGCATCGAGGGATATCGACTGGTCGGAGAAAGTACCACCGTCTGCACGAGCTCAAAGACGTGGACGGTAGCAGAACCCATATGCAATCGTAAGAAACATCCGCGTACTGTGGTTTCTCTTGAAAGAGCCATTCGCTTTCACAACCTACGTAGGAGTCACCTCTATGCCTTCGAGCGAATTGCACTAAAAGGCAATTGAGGCCTGTAATTCAAAGGGCAGGCTGCAGTACCTAGAGTCACTCAAAGCGTTGCAGGGAATTGTAGTTAGTTTCGTTTTGCCGCTTGCTCGCAGACTGCATAACGCGGACATAGGTCGCCAAGCCTATTACAGTTGCCAGCTGTCAGTTCAACACCCTAGCTAGTTCACTATTTTGTTGTTTTACAACGTTATGGGCTCATCACTCATCTCATTCAGCCATGCGCCTTTGCGTTTTGCTTTGATTGGCTAGTTTGTTCGGCCAATCACGGCCCTCTTGGAACAAAATGGCGCGGACTTATGAGCACATAAATTTAAAGATCAGCCTAGAGTAAAATTGCTACAGTAATATTTTATTGAGGTATTTCCGAATATGTCGAGTGACACTAAGGCTGTGAAAAAGGCAGGTGAAGAGAGAAACGATGAGATAGGGGAGGGGAGAGAGAAAGAAGAAAGCAGAGAAATATAAAAAAGTGAAAGAGAGATAGAGCGAGGAAGAGGGAGAGATAGAGAAAACAAATTTTGGTTGTGGAGCTTCTCCTCACTCAATATGCTGGGTTATATTGGGTCTGTTTCATGACAAACGATTAGTCGAGCGTTAAGATTTTCTCAACAAAGTACTGCATTCTAGGTACTAAAATCAGAATAAAGTAACATGCGTAGACAGGAAACCTATTTGAGGCTGGAATGGGGAGAGCTTGGCGTTACTGTAAAAGTCCCCACATAAACTAACTCTAATACATCACAGCATTCCATCGATTAAAAATATCTTATTAAAAAAAGGGAGTAGCACGAGAGCAGTCGAAGGGGCAATCTGTGAACCACTGCCTTACTTATTTAAGAGAGTATCTAATTTTAGAGTAGACCAACGAAACGTGCTATCAGAAATCCTGACCCCATTTTCTTGTCTGTTTCTTCACGATAAGTTGTGCAGTGTGCTTCGCCAGCGACCCTAACCCGCACTGCAAGATTCCTTGAGCATGGACTTAACCGGACCTACGTCTACAAGGACACGTTCAGGCCGAGGTGTCTGAGCGGCTTTCGGTTGCGAGGACCTCACCTTATACTGTGCGGTGCAAACGGAAAATGGGAGGCTGCCCTTGGACAGTCTACTCTGTTCAACTGCGTGGGTGAGTGAACAGCTCGTATCCTAGATTATCGGCCATTTCTCACTATAGTCTATATTCGCAACGTCTGCCGCCATACTTTCGCTGCGTGCGTGCGCTAAATAATAATAATAATGTCTTCTTTTTCTTTAGTGCCAAAAAACCAGTGTTCTACACGTTTCTCAAAAAAAGGAACGAAAGCTCGTTCCTCGTTCCTTCTGATTTTTGGAACGCGTTCCCGTTACAAGTTCCATTTGTGAAAAAGAAACTCGTTCCCGTTACAGTTTGAAAAACAGAACGTGCCGTTACATATACGTTACATTTGTATTTTGATGATTACCATATTCAATTGAATCAGAGTTTTTTTTTTTTTTATCTATGCCATCAAATGGCAACATACGAATTCTAATGCCGTGATGGAAGGACAGGCGAAGAAGTCAAGCGGAAGCAAGGTTTTATTTGCTGATATATTCACGTTTAAAATCTAAGCTTTGGGCTATATTCATCTTTGTGGTGGGCAATTCAAACGAGCCAATTGGACTGTTGTACGCGTGTTTTACAACAATCTCACACGTTTCAATCTAACAAAGTTCCGTGTTCGAAATTAACAACATTTGCTTCTCGATGTTTCTGTCCGCAAAACGAGCAAGTGGAGAAGAGGGTAGGGTTTTGGGAAGGCCAGTCTTGGAAGCTGCCAGTGCTTCGTGAAGGTTAGATTCGTTGCTCTGTTTTAAGGTGGAGAACAACGGGAGAATGAATAAAGATTATTTTTTCTCTATACTTTAAGTGACCAATGTTCGGGAAACAAGGTTGCTTTTGATATCTCGTCACCTGTTGTTCTGTGGTCACTGTAGGTCTCTTTCTGAAAGTTCAGTGGTGGTTGTAGTCGGCGTTAGATTTCTGGTGTATGAGGATTCGTGGAATCAAAGAAAGTAACTGAGTTTGAGACGTCTCTCTTTCTGTGTCTTTTCTTCCGACTAAAAGCTTTGGTTTTTTGTACTGCAGTCTCGGCCATTGAAAAAAATGTATCGATATCCATTAGCTTTCCTGCGCTTAACTGTTACGAAGAGAAAACCTCACAAAATAAACCCTAAAGCGCCATTCACACACTTGCAGCCAAGTACGACCGAGAGAGACAATACCGGTTTTTAAGCCTCTTGCGACGTCTTGGGACCAGCTCCACGGCAGCGCATCCAGGCCTAAGTCGTCGCAACAAGCTTAAACCCGGTCTTGTCTCGGTCGGTCCGACTCGGATGCAAGTGGGTGAACGGGTCTTAAAGTGCCGTTCACATGCTTGCGACCGAGTATGACTCAGCAAGACAATACCGGTTTTTAAGCCTCTTACGACGCCGTAGAACCAGACGCGCTGCTGCGGAGCAGGTCCTTCGCCGTCATAAGTTGCTTAAAAACAGGTCTTGTCTCTCACGGTCGTACGCGGTTGCACAAGTGTGCCTTAAAGGGGTACTCCGGCGATTTTTTGAGCTACCTCAACTATATTTTCTGACTCCCCGGCCTTTACCCTTTCCGGTATGCTATTTAGTATCGCGAATTTCATAATAGTTATTGCGAAATCGGCAAATAAAAATGATGCCAAAACCAACATTCAAATATACCCGCACTTTTCAAAGCCGTGACGTCAGTGGAAGGGAAGCTTGCCAGTCGAGCGAGCAGTCTAAAAACTAGAATATGGCAATCATTCGTTGTGTGCTGGAGCGCGGGGACTGGAGCGAGCTTCCAAAGCATTCATTTGACACCATAAAACTGCTTCGAATCAGTTGGGAACAAATTCTACAGTCCAAAGAGTGAACCCCTACACTTCCACTGACGTCACTTTTTCGTTGTTGCCAGTAGAGACTTTCAGTTTGGAAAACACGGTGAGGACCAAAATTGTAAATGCAATAACTTCGTGAAAAAAAGTTATTTTAACCTAATATTTGGGATACCATTATGGCGATGTTGTTTGGCGAGTTTAGCAAAATTTCAAGCAAATCGGGGACCATGAAGAAATCGCCGGAGTACCCCTTTAAGATACGTAACAAAAAAGTTGACGAGACCCTGCTCTTCGTAATGATATTGTTTTCATACATTTTAGAGTTTCCCTTTTAGAAATAAATTACAAACTACCCCACTGGATGAAAAAAAAAGGAACGCCTTTTCTTCTTCCGTTCCAGTAAAAGAGTAACGCGATCCCGTTCCAGTTCCACTGATGCAAAATGGAACGGCGGCGTTCCTTCGTTCCTACCAAAAGGAACGCGTTCCAGGAACGCCGTTCCGTACAACACTGCCACAAACAGTTGTGACGCCTTTTGTGTGGTGCACTGTCATCTTGTATTTACAGCAACACTAGTTAAAATACAAACATGCACAAAATTACACAGACATTTGTAAGGGCACGTATACAAGTTTGCAGAGCCAATTAAAGTTTACACTAATTTGGATAAAATTACATTTTTCAAGGCCGATTTGAAACTAACAAAATTCAGAAAAATATCAACGTCACAATCGCACATGATATTATAGGCAGACTCCATACGACAGAATGGCGATGATTTACAAATTCTAGTAGGGTAAAATGTTAAAAAATGGGGACTAGCTCTGAATGGCACATGAAAGTCTATATTCAGAAGTAAATTTTCAGTATTAACAGCACCGTGCACTACCTTATGAAAAAAATGAATGTTTCTAACAGCGCTCTTCGTTGATCGCCTTTCAAGGCTAAATAAAGTCAGCAACATATCGTAACCAAAAAACAGTTTTCGACCAATGTATCGGTCATAAATAATTCGCATAAATTTCTTGTGCACGCGCTCAATGATTTCAACTTGTGTTAAACATAGTGAATTCCAACTAATTGAACCAAATTCAAGTCCTGAGCGTACAAGGCTACAGAAAAGACGCACTACAGATAATGGTGAAGTGAAATAACTCGATAACCGAGTGATCATTCCCAAGTTTCTTATCGCTGATCCAACGATCTTAGAAACGTGCGCAGTGAATGATAGAGTACTATCAAGTCCAAAGTTCAAAGTCCAAATGAACGTAAATAAATAAAAACTATGTGAATACTTTAAAAAAGAGGAACTACTATTGAGCGAAAATTAATCGGCGAGATGAGATCACGATGGCGCATGCTATTTTTAGCGCTCGAGACATGGGAACCGGGACCCATAGCCGGTTGCCTGTGGGCCGCGTCCCAGCGAGTCGCGGGCCGCATGCGGCCCACGGGCCGCGTGTTTGAGACCCTCGATCTACACGGTCAAAGGCTTTCGACATGTCAAAATATATGGCATCAATTTGGCCTCTGTAACTATCGGCGAAGAAAAATCTAGAGAAGAGCACAAATTTGTTTTAACGAACTTTCCTTTTAAGAAACCATGCTGAAAAGGACTAATTTTTTCACGCAGGTAATTTCAGATCCGGTTATGGGCATAACCATTTCGAAAACCGTCACAAAACCACACAATAACGAAACAGGACGATAGTTACTAACTAATGACGGATCATGAGCCTTAAATATGGGCACAACTATAGAAGACTTCCACAAACTAGGGAAAGTACCCGTCATGAGAAATAGGTTATAAATATGTTCCAAAAAGGCAGCAAATGCATCAGAACAAGCCTTAATAATAAAATTGGGTATACCGTCAATTCCCGTCCAGAACTTGGGTTTTCATTTTTTTATCGCATCAAGAACTTCTGAGACATCGACGGTAAAAGCAGATAAAAAGTCTGTGTGGTTAATGCCGTCTGATGCACCGGCAGTTTTCAAACTAGAATAGCAGTGACTAAAGTAATCAGAGAAACGATTAGATATGTCCATTGGCGAAGACAAATAGCCAGTTGATTCAGGTAAGCAGACATTTTGTGCATTTCGCGCATGTGGTTTTTAGAGGAGCGCCAGAACGTCCGAGGTTCTCTAGTTAAGCTTTCAACATTCGACGAGTGCAATAGCTTTTCCTTTTTATAGACCTTTTTCACTAGATCACGGTAAACACTGAATTTAACATACCAGACGGTTAGTCCTGTTTTCTTCTACATTCAATTAAAGTGAGACAAATTGCGAAATAATCCATTTAGCTCTCTAGAGAACCAGCTATGATACTCAGATTTATGTGCTTGCTGTTTCGGAATAAAAACACTCATACTGTAGTCAGTTTAATAGTGGCTGAATCAGCATTTTGATCCGATAAAACATCAGACCAATTATGCTGAACAAGACAGTCGTAGAAAGCGCAATAGTCTCCATTTCGATAACAAAACGGCAACTGATGATTAGCACGGGGCCTACATAACAAACAAAACTGACCTACAAAATGAGGATGATATGCATCAAGAGGCACCAAAGGTATAACAGCCGGAACAAGATACTCTATAGGTGCATTTGATAAGCATAAATTAAGCACATTATCAGCACTATTTTCGCAAAAGTTAAACTAGGTAAACCCACAGAAATTTGAAAAAGAATGTAACCATTCCGCTTTCTTAGAAGTAACACTATCCATATGCGACACCGTTCCAGTCGACCAATCGAGACCAGGAAGGTTAAAATCTCCATATATTTGTACCCTGTATTTAAGAAAAAAAAAATCAACAGTATTACAGAGGCTCTCAAAATAGTCAATAAACGCGACGTCATGAAAAAGTGGATGGAAGTAATATTTTTCTAATAAGTAGTGGAAACGATCGCTGGCAGGAATTTCCACTCAAACACACTCAGCAGAGGTTTCAAAATCCGCTCTTCGAAGCAACTGAAGAGCACAGTCAACAGCTACAAAAACCCCGCCTCTAAATTTTTTACCCGTGTTTGCATAGTCGCGATCTCTCCTGTGAACAACATAGTTTAGAGGAAAATATTTAAACCCTGGCTATTCTGTCACAGAGCCACGTCTTTGTCAGACAAACTATGTCTATGTCAGTTGAAAGAATATTCGGAGAGATCGGTGGCCGAGTGGGCTAGCGCACACCAGCTCGGAGCACGTGGAGCGAAAGCTCGCGCTGCAGAACCCAGGATCCTGGGCTCAATCCCCACCCCTGCCCGTTTCGATCTGGATGAGCATCGTACCGGCGTGCGGTCGTGTATCACTACTGCGTGGTGCACGTTAAAGACCCCAGGCTAGCGGTTGTACTGCACTGGCTAAATTGCTCATCTACTGCTGGGAGACTCGTCGCCCGTTGAGGCAGACCAAGTTCTAGGCTGTATAAACATACACACAACTAAATTTTTTTTAAAGAATATTCGTCATCAGTTTCGCTGTTTTTGTTCTTAAGCCACGAGCATTGTGATAAAAAACCTTAGGGCGTATATGCATCGTACTCTAAGCTTTCTGTCTCAGGTACATATAAACCAGTCCTGTAACGTTTGCCGTAAAACTGATGAAAAATAATCCCCTCAGGCCACACCTCAGGGACGTTTAAACGGCCAAACAAAGAGCAGTCAAATTCGAGATGAAAAGACGCATAAGAGTTAAATTTAGGTTGTAGCTGCGTGGACGGTTAGAGACCTGCCGCCAAGGTCGGGCTGGTCAAGATCCCTTACGTCATCCGCTGTCGTTCGGGGATGAAATCCCGAGAGAAACAATGCCTTAGGTTGACGAGGAGCAGAGGTCACCTTGAGTGACTTGGCCTTTCCAAGCTTGGGTATATTTCGCTTCTTTCTGGCTATTATGGTGTAACCGTCGTCCTCCGGCACATTAGGTGTTTCAGGCCAAGAAGGACGTGCAGCCATAGACACAGAAGCACCGTGGCTGGCACCTTCCTTGTTAGAAGCCGGTTTCAGGCCGGAGATTACACATGCTGCTGGTGTTTTGGGAACAACCGACGGAACCTCCGAGGATGCCAGTGCCGCTGAGTATGAGCCGAAAGGAGCCGACGCTAAAGAAAGGCGATCGAGCATCCTCCTGTTCAGCAACGTCAACTTGAAACGCAATTGACCATTTTCATCCCTTAGGCACTTTACCTCTGCGGTTAGTGCGTCCCGCTTGAGAGTCATAGTGCTGAAGAGCCGAAGAACATGCACGAGACGCTAAAGCAATGTTGAAGGTGAGAAAGTTGCGCTGGAGGCAGGACAACTGAAGCTCCTTCCCGCCATTCTCGCTTTGTCAAGGACTAAAAACCTTGGGCCCATTTTGGTCCCTTGTGAGTGCGAGAGCTTTTTCGGCGGCTGATTGGACGAGCCGTCCAAGCTTTGTGCTGTGAGCCCGTTATCGACCAGTCAGAACTTTTTGTCCTGTTCGCAATTCCGCGGAGAGGAATTATCTTATTGAGACCTTCTCATCTACGTACAATCACCGATAGAGAACCCGCGGCCTGTCATGTTGTTGCCCTGAATGATCATACACTCACCGGTCGGTGTCGGCTTCTGTACGACGGCGGAACTTCCGATTTGTAAATGAAGCACGTGTCGCCTATCGCTTCCTGTGTGAAATAGCAGACGATCCACCTTTAAAGCAGTAGCTTTATAGGCCCAACCACGCTCAAAGCCGTGTTCTCAAGGTCACGTAACGCTCGTGGCTGAAGTTTAAGGTCGTGTTATCAGGGTCACGTAACGCCCGTGGCTGAAGCATAAGCTCCGGTGCGTAAGCTTCTAAGCGCCGTTGGCGTAAGCACTGGTTGCATTAGAGAGTTTTAGTAATACGTATAGGGGCAAACGCAGACCCCTTACGTTAGCGTTAACGTTGCGTCGACGGAACGTTACGGAGCGCGTCGAATACGCACTTTTAGTACAGCGGAAGAAGAACGCATACGTAAAGACTTGTAGCGCCATCTAGATGTGCTCCTGTAAACTGCTTCAAACAATCCAAGGCGGGTATTCGGTCAAGCCAAACCAAAGCCCCGATTCTCTTCGCTTTGTTAAAGGGAAGTGCGTGTTTCTGTCTGCCTGTTGTGTACGTGTTTTGTCTTTGTTTTTTTTTTGTTTTTTTTTCTTTTTTTGTACCGACCGCACGGTAAACATTTTTTTGGGTTCGACGGCGTCGCCAACGTTCTTGGCTATCGACACCCATCTTTATGGGTGCCCGAAAGGGTTCGTCGCGTTGACTTCTTTGAGGAGGTTGATGTCATCTTCAATGGTAAAGCGAACCCTTAGAATGCGCGTAGCACTTCCGCTGGTTTGCCTCACCGCCGCCATTTTTCAAACTGGACTAGTCTCGCGCTTTCCCGTGCGCGACGAGAGCAACGAGATGGCACGTAGGGGACCGCTACGTACGTTCGCAAAAATCGATAGCGAGCGTACGTACGCAAGGCTCGCCGCAGTACGTACGTATGGCGCATGCGCAGTGTGGAGGACGCAACGTTAACGTTAACGTATGGGGTCTGCGTTTGCTCCTATACGTATTACTAAAACTCTCTATTAACTTCCTCCTCGCGCGCGCGCACGCGCACGTGTGAGAGAGAGAGAGTGATAGACTTAAAGAAAGAAAGATAAACTGAAAGAAAGAGAAAGAGAAAGGGGGCGAGTCTAACCACACTAAAGGTCGCGTTATCAAGGTCACGTGATGGCCGTGGCTTTAGTGAAGCGTAAAGTACCATTAGGTAAGCTCGGAAGTGCCGCTCAATTAAGCGCCGGTTGCGTAAGCTCCGTTCGTGTAAGCGTCGGTCGCGTAAGCTCGCAAGCGCCTGTAGCTGAAGCTGACGTGGCCTGACGTCAAGCTCGACATCGTGTCAGAGTTCGTCCTTGGGACTGTCCTAAACATCATCCTAGACGTCGTCTTTGACGTCGTCCTCCAGGACATCGTCCTTGACGTCGTCTTTGAGGTCTTTCTAGAGGTCGTCCGAGTCCTCGCTCTTGACGTCGTCCTCTAGGACGTCGTCATAGACGCTGTCCTTGATGTCCTCCTCTATGTGCGAACGCGATATTACAACCATTTCATCTCCGTACTATCTCCTTTCCTATTAATTTTCATTAACCATGTTTCTGTAAAGCTACTGCTTTTGATCGTGTTTGGTCGAATGAACAAAGTTGAATAAATTTTTTTTCTCGGTTTCGTAGCAGTAGACGTAGGGCGTTTTCTAGTTTATTTTTTGTCCGCGAACGACACTTTGTTGGTACAAACCGCCTTCTCGGCAGGCGTTGACAAACGAACCCTCTGCGAGAGATATCTTAGTTCGCTCCCCAAGAGAAACATGAGATCGCGTTCCTGCTCTCGCGGTGACCAAAATCGGACCCCTGGAAGGAAGAGCTAATGGACGACGGGGATTCTTTGTAAACAGTGTCTATGGATCCTTGCAAATCTGCATGCTGCCATCTTTGTCTGCTGAGCTGTGGCAGGCCCCCCAGGCATGCGCTGTACCTGTGTTATGCGGTATATTACACGTTGCGCATGCGTCGACAGCTCAGTGACTTTCTTCACCGGATGATAAGTAAGGCTAGGGGATCGAACAATTAACCTATCGATTAGTCTATTAATGCTTCGATCGGGATCAATTTATTTAACCGGTTAATCAGTAACATTTTGACGAACCAGAAGGAAGTAAAATTTAAACGCTTTTGCCCCGCGGACGTGGACGACAAAATCTGTATGAAAGACAAACTTTAGGTGAAGATTTAGCTTAAAGTAAACTGTAGGGGCAAGATTTGTAACTCCAGACATGTTGCAGGAGGTTACACGATTCCCGGCCACTTCGAGTGTCCGTTTAGCGCAACTTAGCTATTGTAAAGTATTAAAGGAGGTCAATCTTGCCCAGAAAATACCGAGGAACCTCTCTGTCTCGTGCAACTGAAGTGCGGGTGTCTGCAGCATGCGTGATTGTGTTTTTTAACTGTTCTAAACTAGACGTCGACGATGATTTACAATCAAATTTGTATCCGCCGTTTATCACATGCAAAAAAAGATATAATTTTAATTTTTTTACATATTATGAATGAAGACAAACGAGACTGATTAAACAATTACTTAAACGATTAAAGCACGGTAATTAATCAAGGGTAAATTTTTAATCGACGCCCAGACCTAGTCACAAACGCTGTAGCAAGCGTGATAAGCGTGATAAGTTTCTGTTTAAGTACGACCAGAGCCCAGGCCACGATCCGATGAGGTCAATGAAACAGCGCCAAAAGTGCATCGTCACGGTGCTCGTCGTCTTTGTGCGTTTGGTATTACTATTGTGCCTTGAACGCGTCTCCGACTGGTGTGCTTAACGCGTCCAAAAAAGTGGTCCCTCGATTTCCGCCGGATGACGTCAGAGAAGTGTGCTGTCGCCAGTCGCAATCCTGGCGGCGTTCCAGCAGCAGTGGTGGATGTACCGGACGCCTGTTCTGCTACAGGTCGCTCTCTTGTGTGTCCAAGCAAGATTCAGTCGGGACGCCACGTTTGGACGCCGCGACGACAGCGACACTCGCGCTCGCTCGTGCTTTCCGCCAACACTTCCACAACCAACCGCCAGGACTGCGACATCCGACAGCGTGACACTCCGGTTTGAGTAACATCATTTGTTGCCACTTCGGGACCATGCACTTATGAAGTATGGGCGGGATGGGACGCTAAACACACTAGTCGGAGACGCAGTCCCCCCCCAAGCACCATGCCATTACCAACTAAACCAATCACGCACAGTAAAGGCGCCATAATCCTGAGTTTTTTTTCTTTTGTGCGTGATAGCAAATCAGCAAAGAATACGAACGCCATGATGATGCACTTTTGGCGCTGCTCAACTGGCTCCATCGAATGGTATCCTAGGCTACGTTAGGCCTTAGTGTCGAATGGAGTGTGGAGGAAGTGAGATACTGTTTACAGGGAATCTTTGCTGTGTGGAGAGCAATTTCGTCTGCTTCTTTTACAGGGGTTGTGGTGACGTCAGAGCGCTGAGCTCCAATTGAAGGATAGTGGGTAGACCTCAAAGCAAGCTGCCTTGAGGTTTACCCATTATCCTTCAATAACAGCCAATCGGAGTTCGGCGTTTCTCTGACGTCAGCACAGTACCTGCAAAAGAACCAGACGAACTTGCCCTCCTCATAGACAATTCCAGCGGATCGAAACTCGTCAAATACAACGATATATCACGACGATGATTTCGCGCTTTTGTCGCTGGCATCTAATCGGCGCGCCCTGTGAACTTTCGGCTCCAACTTTTTCTTTGACGGGTTTAGGGTCCCAGCACTCATCCCTCGAGCGAAAAATGCTGAGTCACTGAGCTGTGGACGCAGGAGTAGCATCTGATATTCAGCGCAACGAAGGTAAAGCAGAAAAAAGATGGCAGCGCACAGTAGGCGACTTTTGGAAAGGTCTATATCTCGTTTCACCTTGACTCCAGGCGCAGTTGATGCTACGAGCTGATGGTATTGATCAGACATCGTCAAAAGCGCGCTATCATGATTCGTCGTGCTTTGTGTACGTAGGTATGCTGTCATGGCTGAACTGATCATAAATACAAAAGAGCTCAACGATTAGCGCTTATGACACTGCTTGCTTGGTGCCCATTAGCTCTTAGCATCGGCCGCGTCTGGACTTAGGTTGGAACGAAGTATAGTAACTTAGTAACTTTCTATGCGGTCCAGACAAAGAAGAGCCCGTGATTCTGTGCCCTGACAACATGACCGTGTCCGTTGGCGCTGGGCGGAGCCATGCCACTGTCGCGTGGAGTCAGCCAGAGGCAAGAGACAACAGCGGAGTGCTACCCGAAATCCAGCAGGACCCCGAGAACATCGTGTCCCCATGGAGGTTCCCGATCGGCCAGACGATGATTCGCTTCAGGGCTACCGACGCTGCTCGGTTGTGGAGCGAGTGCACGTTCACCGTGACTGTAGTGCGGCAGTAGAGAGTTTTAGGGAACATTCTTTGCACATCCGATACGGTATGACGGGCCTTGCGGTACAAACTGCGCAAGTAGGAGTCTCCTGCGATGGCGCATGCGCCGTGCGTACCGGAGGGCCCACCGTACCTTATCGGCTTTGCAAAAACGGCTCCCTAAAACTCTTTAGTGTGTTGTACAAGGAACGCAGATTACACACTGAAAATACGGGGTCTGAAGCGCGTTTTCAACTGGTACCTTCAGCGTTCTATACGCTATTAGTAGCAACAGCGTGTAATAAATAAGGACAAAAGGAGAGGGCACATAGAAATACAAGCACAGACGAATCAACCTGCCCAAGCTTCCATCTTAACAGGTGCAATTCCACCCGCGCATCGGAAGTGGTCACCAAAGAGAAAAAAATGACGCAAACGAATGCCGGATTGTCGTGCTGTGTCGTGCTCGGGGAAAAAAAAAGAGCACGAGGGAATGCGTCTGTTGCCGTCATCACGGCTTCCTAGCTCCTGGCTGCAGAAGGTCCAGTGGTTTGTCAAGCTGGAGAACGATCTGCGATAGAACAGGCGTCTTCCAAATCTCCCATCCTTGCTAGACACCGCTAGGTTACGGCCGGCGAAAGAATGACTCTTCTATGGCGTCATCTGGTGGAACTCGAAGGACTCCTTTTCAGGACGCGCTAAATAACCATGTCGGAGACAAGTTCTGTCCACCGTCATTGAAGTGAACGTCCAAGACTGCCAAAAAAACACACATACACGAAAGGAGCCCAAGAAAACGTTTATTGTTGTGTTTGCTTGCACGCTCCAGAAATATAGGAGAGTTTAGCGTGTGATCCGAGTACCAGTCATGTGCTGACTGACGGCAGCCCTGTACTATGTTTTGTTGGTTCACCGAAATGAACAGGAGATTAAAAAGAAAAAACTATGAGTTCTGCCTTTTCAGTTTCGTTGTCTGATCCAACATATAAAAGGGTCGAGAAATTTAAACTGCGGAATGCGAGATTTTGATAACTTCTTATAAAAACTCATCTACCTATATATATGTTCTCGTGTGGAATGCGGATAAGATGGGTAGGACCGTGGAGGTAGCAATAAAGGAGGGCGACACTCCGGATCAAGCCAGTCGAACGAGAAAATCCCAAGTGAAGCCGGTCGCAATTGGTGGAAACGTCCCCAAGGGTGCACAAGTCCGTCCAATAGCGTCTTATGATTTTTGGTGATCATTGGTGGCTTGTTCCTCTAAACCGGTAGTTCCTCTAAACCGGCTTCACCTCTGGTGGAGTCATGTCGCTTTCAGAAGCTTCCTACCACCATGGGTGAGACAGACAAAACTGGTTTCGGGGGAACTTGTTTGAGTAGAAAAACCTGCATTTTGGATCAATTCAGGTTAAAGAAAACCTGGACTTTGGAGCACTCGGATTACGAGATCAATATTTGAAGCACGTTAGGAAAAATTGTGACATAATGTTAAGAAAGCGTCTCAGCCAGTTTTACCATGAGCTGTTGGAAAGTGTTGTGAAATGTTTAAATTTTCATCCACAAAGATGTTTTAATTTAAGAATAAATTATGTATAAAAGTGAAGGGGACGTCTCAGGAACATTAATGATTTGGGTTCTTGTAGATGTGCTTGTTCAGTTTCTCAAGCCTTCTAAGCGCATGCCCAAGGATACAGTTACCTTTGGCAAGGGGTACATCTCGACTTTGTAAATTGTCCATGTCCGCTTTCTTCACACCGGATCTTATCAGTTATACGCTAGCAAGTAACGCCCTACTTGTTGCTATCTGTTCTTCCAAAGCCTACTTCTCTATTGCCTGCATTGCTTCCGACAACCGCCAGCTTCTGCTGGCTTACGCTTGCTGCTACGTCATTCAACCCTCGTCCTCTGTACATACATTGCCCGATATTGCCTGACGCTTCTACTCAGGTCACGACAACAAGACTGGGAGGTACCTTAGGGACATCCCTTTCATAGCGTGGAAGATAAGTCTCTACTGGGTGCAGTCTAATAATGCTTGCATGGCTCAAGCAACTATACATCCATCGATGAGGTGATTATTCTCGCTAAATCCCCGTTCACAGTCCGCATTGTCGTGGGGCAAAGAAATTATTGTTTTTCCAAGCCTAGTCAGCAGGAGGTACTTTTGTTCTCTTATTGGTCACTTCAGGAAAACAGGTCTTTGCCCAGTAACCATAAAGTTTTTTCTTCCAAATACGGATTGCTCTTTTCATCACCGCGTTTCAAATTGTGTTATTGTAAATGATGAAACCTGATCACTGCTCAAGAACTCAGGCAGCTGTGCAGCAAGAGAGCGCAAAGACCGCACTTCCATTTCAGCGTTGTAACACTCCACAATCCAGGATGACTTTGTTGACCAAGGGGAGCTTGTGCAGAAGTACTTTCAAGCAGATAAGGTAGAATTTTCTGCTAAATCTAGCGCCATACCAAACTTTGACGCAGCATGGCGTAATTTGGTGGACTTCTCGTTTTTGAAGCAGCGAGGCGCAGAAAATAGTGCGGGTACCGAAATGGCGTAATTTGCGCCACTGTCCCACCCCTGAGATAAAAGCAAAAGGAAAGCCTAACGCTGGGATGCGTTTCCTGCCGAAAACATTGACCGCCCTGTTTTTGCGGTGATAACCGGTATTGGCGAAGTATTCCAGCGGATGCCGTGTGTGTTTCGTCTAGGGCCGAGACGCTACAAGGTTACCTGGTGTGACAGAGTTGCGTGACGTCATGTTGTCGCGTGACACCACAGTAAAATACATTCCACGGGCTGGCTCTCTGCGGGCCGGTTCGTGCCGGGTACCACACATTGTCCTCGAGCCCGTGCTGGGCCGGTGCCTGGCACTCAGACTTACACCTGCATCGATATTAGCAGACAAAGGCAGAAAATCAACTACTCTCTTTTTTTTGGCCTTAATAGCCTCGATGTTTACCCCCCCCCCCCCCCCCCCCACCAGACTGGAACAACAGCCAGGTGCCTAAGCTCGGCCTAATATTGTCACAATGACAAGTGATGAGGCGGTGAATAACTGAGCAAAGTAAACGTTTAATGGGGCTAACTCTTTTGCCCCAAAATAAAAAGAAAACAGAAGATAATAACAGAGCGTCGCGGGGGTCGATAGCAGCGTAACAGCAGGATTGAGCACTTTGGCGAGACTGACTCCGGTTCGCCACGCGGAGCCCCTTATGTACTATCGGGGAAAAATGAAATGCGAACAGAGGAGCGCGTGGCTCGCGGTACAGGCTGCGCCATCTGGAAGTGAGCCTAGGGGCGAGGGTGCGTGGCCTACTCCGATGTGTTCACGCCCCTCGCTCAGCGCTCCCCAAGCTTCGGCAGCGCGCCTCTTAGTACGCTGAGAGCTATCACCGCTATCTTTGCTGGCTCAGCGCGTGCGGTGCGAAGAAGCTCGCCGCACGCGCCGAGCGAGCAAAGATAGCGGTAAAAGCTTTCAGCGCACTGAGAGGCGCACTGCCGAAGCTTGGGAAGCACAGAGCGAAGGGCGTGAACACATCGGAGTACGCACCCTCGCCCCTAGGCTCACTTCCAGGCGGCGCAGCCTGTACCGCGAGCCACGCGCTCCTCTGTTCGGATTTCATTTTTCACCGATAGTACATGCATAAGCTTCTGGAATAATCAGCGTAGAATGTTCGACGCGTAGAACATTCGGACCTCGACAAGCCCAACAGGATTCTTGAATTTACCAGAAAACTAAATTGCAGGAATAACAAAAGATGCGTCGCTCCCAGGGATCGAACCTTGGCTTTTCGCGTGGGAGGCAGGCACGATAACCGTTAGGCCACGCGCGCGCTGCCTTCTTGGCCAGCTGCGCGCGCGGTATTACTCCTCCCTTTTAAAAAGTGCGTCGCCCTCCCCCCCATACAAAACAAAACAAAACAAAACAAAACAAAACAAAACAAAACAAAACAAAACAAAACAAAACAAAACAAAACAAAACAAATAAAAAAACGGTAAACTAAAGAGTCATTTAGAACACATAAGGTCCACAGTCCTATCGAGCGTAGTACGGTTTCAGACGCACGACGTGGACGACTTCAGGTCGTGGTTTGCGGCGTGATAATGTTCTTGTTCCGTCGGGCATGACCTCGTAGTTCAGATCTCCAAGTCGAGGAAGTACCTTCTGGGGTTCGAAATACCGTTTCAGGAGTGTCTCGCTGAGACCACGGCGGCGAATCGGTGTCCAGGCCCATACCCGGTCTCCGGGCTGGAAGTGGACGTCCCGACGACGAAGGTCTTACCGGGTAGCGTCGACACCTTGTTGATCTTCAATTCGGAGTCGGGCGAGCTGGCGAACGTCTTTGGCTCGTTGAGCAACCACTTGGGCGTCGGGGCCTCCATCGTCAGCTGGTTCGTGGGGTAGCATCGCGTCGAGCATGGTCGTTACTTTCCTGCCATGCACCAGCTGAAAGGATGTCACCCCGGTGGTTTCTTACACGACCGTGTTGTAGGCAAACGTACGGCAACTCCTCGTCCCATGTCTTGTGCTCCACGTCGACGTACATATCATGTCGGCTATGGTTTTGTTGGGTGTCTCTGTCAGCCCGTTGCTCTGCGGGTGGTACGCTGTGGTGCGCCGGTGGCTGGTGTGGCTGAGACGAAGGATTTCTTGCGTCAGCTGGGCCATGAACGATGATCCACGGTCCGAGATCAGAACTTCGGGAGCGCCGTGCCGGAGGACGATGGATTCGATGAAAAACTTGGCGACTTCCACAGCAGTCCCTGAAGGAAGGGATTTCGTTTCGGCGTACCGCGTGAGATAATCTGTGGTGACAATAATCCATCTGTTTCCTTGCGTCGATGGTGGGAAAGGACCAAGTAGATCCATTCCGAACTACTGGAACGGCGCGGTTAGGGGAGCAGTCGGCTGCAGGAGACCTGCCGGCTTCGTCGGCGGTTTCTTGCGTCGCTGACACTCGTGGCATGATCGAGTGTAGAGGTGAACGGTCTTCGGTAGCCTCGGCCAGTAGTACTTTTCTCGAATCCTGGCGAGCGTCCTGCTGTAGCCAAGGTGTCCAGCCGTTGGGTCGGCATGGCATCCTGGGAAGATTTCTTCTCGAAGGCTCGAAGGAATAACCAGCAGCCACGCTGTGCTGTTTTTGATGAAGTTTTCTTTGTACAGCACCCCTTGCCGTGTGGAGAAGGTAGGCAGGATTCGTAAGAAAGGACGGAGAGCCGTACTCGCTTGTCCCTTTACGTGCTCAATGAGCGCTCGTAATTCAGGGTCGTCTCGTTGGAGTGCTGCCATGTGGCTGACATCCAGAGCGCCGAGGAAGCACTCATCGTCGTCGTCTTCGATGCAGGCAAAACCGGCCTCGACTGGGGCCCTTGACAGGCAGTCGGCGTCATTGTGCTTCCGGCCGGACTTGTACACCACGGTCATGTCGAACTCCTGCAGTCGTAGGCTTTACCGAGCAGAGCGAGTGGTGGTCCGTGACCACGTGAAAAGGACTTCCATAGAAATATGGGCGGAACTTTGTTATTGCCCAGACGACAGCCAGGCACTCTTTTTCAGTCGTTGAATAGTTCTTCTCCACCTTAGACAGCGTCTGACTCGCGGATGGAGGGACTCGCGGATGGAGTGGAGTGATTTGGACAAGTACCGCGCCAAGTCCGGTGTTACTGGCGTCCGTGTGGATCTCTGTTTCAGCGAATTGGTCGAAATGGCCAAGGATCGGGGACGTCTGGAGTCTTCATTTGAGCTCACCGAACGACCGCTGGTGTTCTTCTGTCCATTCAAACTTTACGGTGTCCTTCGTGAGGTGCGTCAGCGGTGCGGACAGCTTGGCGAAGTCCCGAACAAATCGTCTGTAGTAGGCAAAGAGTCCGAGGAATCTTCTCACGGCCTTTTTGTCAGACGGCGGCGTAAATGCAGCCACGGCACGGGTCTTCTCGGGGTCAGGGAGAACACCTTTGTTGTTCACGACGTGACCAAGGAACCCCGCCATAGGCGAATCGACACCATTGGCGAATCGACACTTTGTTGGCTTGAGTGAAAGGCCGGCGGTCTTGATGGCTTGAAGCACGGCTTGAAGTCGTCGAAATCTCGTGAAAATACCACGACGTCGTCGAGGTAGACGTGGCAGTTCTGCCATTTCAGACCTGCCCGCACGGTGTCCATGACACGCTGGAAAGTGGCTGGCGCTGTACAAAGCCCAAAAGGCATCACTTTGAATTCGTACAGTCCGTCGGGAGTGACGAAGGCAGTTTTCTCCCGGTCGCGTTCGTCGACTTCAATCTGCCAGTAACCACTCTTCAGGACCATCGACAAAAAATATCGGGAGTGGCGCAGTCGGTCTAACGTATCGTCGATGCGAGGGAGCGGATAGACATCCTTCTTCGTCACAGCGTTCAGTCGACGATAGTCCACGCAGAGCCGCAGGGTTCCGTCCTTCTTCTTTACAAGGACCACTGGGGACGCCCATGAACTTCTTGAGGGTTGAATCATGTTGCCACCGAGCATTTCCTGGACTTGATCCTGAATCACATTCCTTTCCTTTAAGGAGACTCGATACGGTGACTGATGGACAAGGGGCGCGTCGACGTCGGTAATGATGCGATGTTTCGCCATTGGTGTTTGGCGAAATTTCGACGACGTGGAAAAACAGTCACTGTATTCAGCGAGGAGGTCAACCGGTTGCCGGCGATTAGGAGCTCGGAGCTCGGGGTCGATGTCGAGCGGCGGCGGCGGCGACGTGCTCTTCTGCTGTGACGACGAAGCTTCCTCGGAGATTGCGGTGACCACGGCCTGCGTCTGAAGCTCCTTGATGTGGTTCACGGTGGTACGCTTCGTTAGATGCTGCGGCTCCTCTCGGAAGTTTGTCACAAGAGCAGTTGTACGTCCTTCTTGGAGATCCCTTACGCCTCGTGCGACGCAAATTCCTTTCTCAAGGAGGAGTTGGACGCCGCCTTCCAGAAGAGCTTAACCTTGCATGGCTGCGTCGGTTATGACGGTGACGAAAACACTCGACCGCGGCGGTAAGTTCACAGGGCCGGCGAAAACTCGGATCGCAGTTGACGTCGTGTTGGTCTCTACCGGCGGTAAAACAGGCTTTCGCAGCGTCAGCTGGTTTGCCCCGAGGTCGATGACGGCGCCATACTCGCAGAGAAAGTCCATTCCGAGGATAACATCCCTCGAACTGTCTTGCAGAACGACGAACTTCACAGGGCACGTTTCACCGTGGATCTCGACGCGAGCAGTGCATCTCCCGACTGGCGTGATGAGATGTCCTCCGGCGGTTCGTATTTGGGGTCCATCCCACGGCGTTATGACTTTTCGAAGGCGGCGGGAGAGCCTCCCACTCAAGACTGAGTAGCCTGCTCCGGTGTCCACGAGTGCCGATGCGTCGAGGCCGTCGGTAACAACTTTTAGGTTGTTGGACACCGATGAAGGAGCGTCGTTGTGATGCGTAGCGTCGGGAGAGCGGGAGCGTTCCGTCGTTCTTGGAGGCTCTTTACGTCGGTCGTCTTTGGAAACTCCACCTCCAGGGGTTGCCGCGCCTAGTATCCCGGCATGGAGCGAGGTGTGACAGGCTTTCACGTCGGGGTCGGTGCATGGGCGAAGCTGGACGTCGTGGCGAAGGCGACCGGAACTCTCGGCGGGACGCAGGCTCGGGCGACTAAAGTCGTCGCAGGTACTCGTCGATCTCCGTGGGGCGTTCACCATAACGGGGGCGTGGGTCGTTCGGGTGGAACCCTCGCAGCCCGAGTCGTCAGTAGGGGCATCGACGATAAAGGTTGTCGAATTCATCGCAGTGACAGCAGGAGGGTCGCCGATCCGCTGTCCTCCACACGTCGGTTTTCCTTGGCGCCGGCTGGTCTCGGTGGTCGTACTGACGTCCCTCGTCGTTGCGTCGGGGGTACGCCTGCGTTGGTCAGTCTCGTCGTGGCGCCGCCCGGTAATGTTGAGCAGCTGGCGGTGGTCGTCGGGCCACTTCGGCGTAGGTCAGCGTCGGTTATCGGCTGCGGCCAAGGTGACAGAGGCAGCCGGAGGGAACGCTCGCTGAACCTCGTCCCGCACAGCCTCGGCAATTGAAATTGAGGCCGGGCGCTCAGCAGTCGGCAGAAGCTTCTTAAGCTCCTCCCGGACGACGTCGCGAATACGCTCTCGAATGCCCGGGATGCCGTGGGCGAGGTCACAAGGGGACTCCGGAACCGCGTTGACGCCGGGTAGCCTCTGGTAGTGGCTGGCTCGGACTTGCACAGCACGCTGGATGTTCGTCGCCTCCGTGACAAATCGTTGAACGGTCGTCGGTGGGTCGCGTACAAGTCCACCAAAGATGTCGTCCTTCACGTCACGCATCAAAATACGCAGCTTCTTTTCCTCGGTGGCCTGAGGGTCGGCGCGGAAGCTAAGACGAAGGACGTCTTCCACAAAGCTCGTGACAATTTCATTGGGGCCCTGGGTCTTCGATTGCAGCAGGACGTCGGCCTTCTCTCTGCGGTGTTGACTGAGAAATGTTACCTTCAGTTGGCTCTTGAAAACATCCCACTATGTCAAAGAAGGCTCGTGATTTTCGTACCAGTACCTGGCAGTCCTTTCGATCGAAAAGTGCGCGTTTTGCAGACGCTGCTCGTCGGTCCAGCCTTTGTGGCGGGCGACACGTTCGTACTGGTTTATTCAATCCTCGACGTCTTCGTAGAGTTCACTGTGGAAGGGGGCAGCCGTCTGCGGTGCGACAGGCAGGTAGATGACGGGAGAAGCGGCGGGGGCTTGCGACCGGTTGGCCATCGTCGTCTTCTTCGGCTTGGGCTTGTCCAGCAGCAAACCGTACTCAGGATCCTCTCCCTTGGTGCGGCGGCTGGTCCGAGTTTCAGGTTCCGCGTTGAGTGGTCTTCTCACCGGGCTTGGAATCGGAATTGCATTGCGGGCTCTTGGAGGGGTACGCTGCACAAACATGCGTCTACCCCGCACCTCCACCAAGATATCACGAATGACAAGTGATGAGGCAGCGAATAACTGAGTAAACTAAACGTTTAATGGGGGAGAACTTGTGCCCAAAAATAAAAAGGAAACAGAAGATAATAACAGAGCGTCGCAGGCGTCGATAGCCGCATAACAGCAGGATCAAGCGCTTTGGCGAGACTGACTCCGGTTCGCCACGCGGAGCCCCTTATGTACATGCGTAAGCTTCTGGAATAATCACCGTAGAATGTTCGACGAGTAGAACATTGGGACCTCGACCACGCCGACAGGATTCTCGAATTTACCAGAAAACTAAATTGCAGGAATAACAAAAGATGCGTCGCCCCCAGTGATTGAACCCTGGCTTTTCGCGTGGGAGGCTGGCACGATAACCGTTAGGCTTTTTTTTTAATGTAAAAGGACGGCTATTTACATGGGTAAAAAAACTGCACAGAACAATTTCAGAGCGTCTCAATAGAAGGGCAACCTAGCACATTTATAACTCCCAACAGCCGAACTCTTTGGCATTTTCGGCCGTGTACGTACATAAGGGAACTTGGATGGCCTCCATGCCTAAGCGTTTTTAGCGCTTTGCAATCGCGACTTCCACACCGCCAGCACTCTAGGTCGGGCTGTAGCGTGGCCTCTATCAGAGAGTCAACATACATGAAGCCGTCAATGAATTGGCGCCATGCCGGCTTGCCCCCCTCCACCACATCCAAATGATCGGTCCTCGACCTCCATAGTGCTTGCAGCACAAGCAGGGCAAGGACTTCCTAGTCTCTGCTGTTCGGACCTGACCCGAACTTTAAGAATTTAACTTTTTTCTAGGTCATATACATCTCTATCCGCAGCACAGCTCTAAGTTCGGCCCAAAACAACTCTGCATTTGTACAGTACAGAAAAACGTGTTCAAGGGTTTCTGGCAGCGGGCAGAGCGCGCAGTTCTGAGACCAAGGTACAAAAAAACCCTTCTTCGCCGACCAAGTCTTCACGGGTAACACCTCCCAATGAAGACGTACAAATAAATTCTTTGTCCCTACTCTCACTGGATACCGCCGAAGACTCTGGAAGACATCGGATTTAATGGCACCTCCGGCACTCATACGGTACAAAGGAGGAGGCGTCAGGGAATCGAGCGTATCCCAGTACACTTTTTTCTTTTTCACCTTTTGAAGATACTCCCTTGAATACCTTGTTTCGAGGAACTCTATTCCGGCCGCTATTTCTTCGTAAACCTTTAGCACCGGGGCCGGGCAGATACTGATACATCCTCTATCCAAGATCTCAAGAAGGAGCCTCCAAGATCTCTGAAGGATGACAAAATAAGGCAATTCTTCTGATCCCTTAAAGAACAGGAAACGCTGAACCAAACGTTTCAGTTCAACATTCACCAAACCAATCCCGCCCTTCTTTTGGCTTAAAAAAATGTTGTTGTGTCGCATGCGTTCAAAGTTAGACTCCCAGACAAAGGTCGCAAAAAGGCGTTGAACTTTAGCAATGTCAAGGGACACACACGGCACTACGTGCGCTGTGTACCACGCGGTCGGAAAAAGAACAGAGTTGCAGACGTAGGCCCGATGCATCAACGAGGTGTGCCTACCATAACAGTCTACCGTTTTAGACCGCAACCGGAGTCAGTCCATACCGCCACGGCCCGTGCTTAGCTGCAAAACATCTCAGCATACACCCAGATATTTTCATACACTCGATGTACATGGAATGTCAAGAAAGCACTTGGGCTTGGAGTCCCAGTGGCCCAGCCAGGCACCCGCAGATTTATCCGGGCTCATTTCTGCGCCCGAGGCTGCGCAGAAATCACTTCCTGCACCTGAGTTGCCGACGAACACACCACCGCCACATCGTCTGCATACGCCAGGACTTTAACCGATCCCTTGATGTTCGCATCACTAATAATGGTCGTGCAGAGTGGCTCAAGGTAGAGCGCGAACAAGATCGACGACAGCGGGCAGCCTTGTCTCACCGATCTTCTCACAGCAATGGGAGCTGTCTTGTTCTCGTTTACGAGCAGGCGGGTTGAGATGTCACTGTAGCATAGCTTCACGTACTGCAGTAAACGCGCGCCAATCCCGCAGGCCTCCAAGAGCAAGAAGAGAAACGATTTTCTTTGCAGCAATCGTTCTCTGATAGTCCGGCTACAGCGTGTAGGAAGGGACTTAGATTAGAGGGTAGGCGCAAAGGCAGCTGCTTGGCGAACGCCGAACGCCAGCGTTTAAAGAGGAGGGTGGCTCCTCTCCAGCGATCGTTGTGCTAAAGTTGAGAGAGGGGGAGGGGCGGAGGTTCCATTGAACCTGCCACCCACTACAATTTCCGATTTGTAAGGTATCTGAAGAAACTGCGCGTTTTCTAATCAGCCATGATATTCAAAACCCGCTATTTAGTCCAGTGACAAATCTGCAAATGTAAGTAACGAAGTCATAGTAGGGATTTTTCGCGGGGATAAAATAGCTCCGACATTTTCAGACAATTTTTGTAAAGTCTCATAAAATTTTTACCTCTACGAACAAGGCGGGCTGGTGTTGGACCTGTTGGTGATGCATAAGTTGAGTGTTTTTTTGTTTTTTTTACACGAGGTATTTACCGCTACAATTTTGTGAATATTACATAAGTATAGTACAACTATTAATGTATTGTTATTTATGCGCTCTGCTGAGCCTATTTATAGAAATAAACTCTTGAATAAAGTAATATATGTCTTCTTAAACTCGTGCCGACAGAGTTAGAATGTCTTCATATCAAATACGACTAAAATCTTACCATTCAAAATGACGTCGTGCTCCCCCTCTCAGTTTCCATACCCGCCTAGCTCTCGAACCAAGACTGCTTTAGGTAAGACATAAGTTGCCTAAACTTTGTATGAGAATAAAAAGAGAAGCTGCCGCTACAAGCGCGGGCACGCTGACTTCAGCAGCGCTCGCCATGAGACCGTTCTTGTGGAGAGTAGTAATGCTGAAGGTGTCAATTTGATTTCACTTGCGCTTACGGGGAAATGGACCTTGTTGACTAGCCGCCATAACTGAGGGTGTTGCAGTCGAGTGTACACTAACAAGAGGTCGCCATGTTTATATCTGTTCAAACCACAGACGCCTGCGATCCCGGCTGTTAACAATTCATCCGACAGGCAGCGGGAGGATGGGCTGTTCATCGAACCGGAGGCCTGCACCAGGGTTGCAGATCACCTTCGGGCACCTCCCAGTAGGGGACTTTGTTCCGCAATGTAACCGAATCATCGACTGCTCAGAATGGTGGCACAGTATCGCTTTAAGAACCACAAATATAGTGGCATTGTGGGTTCCAATTCTTTGTCTCAAATCACGTGATTAGTCTTTTTTTGAGAGGCTAGAGTGCTATCAAACTATGCTGTGTTGTTTTTATAGACCTGCTTTCTACATCGCGTATAAAATAAAAATGTAATGTGATTTAATTCTTATACTTCTTTGTTCAAAATGCACTAAATAAGGTTAGTTTTTAAAGACTTGAGTAAGCAGTTGGGCGAAATGTTTTTGTTTTGTTTTTTATTGCTGCGTTATTTTAATTTTTGTGAGGAAGTATTCCGGCCTTGCCGGAGAACTGAAGATTAATACTTTTTTACCCGAAATTTTATGATAATATGAATTGCAGCATGGAGACGCTTGATTATAGTCGAGGTTCTATCAGTGCTATGCGTTACTAGGTCAGCCCGTCCAGATCAATATTTGATATATTCCATCATGACTCGCTAATTGATGCGATTAATTCGGGATTGCATAGCGCCATGAAAACAAAAACAAAAAAGATCGCACAATGGCTGACCACGCAAATTCTGCTCTGCAATGGCACTCTACAAAATCAACGCAACGTTGAGGCTCCAGTTCGTCCTATATTGTCAAAATCTCTCTAAAGTGCCAAGAACACTGGGAGTGGTATCCTGTTCCCGGAATTGTACGCGGTTGCGACGTCTCTCCAAAAGGACTTCTTTTTCATATAATCTAAAGGAGTCAAAATCTAACACGTCTAGCAATAAAGGCTGCCATTGCCTTTCGCGGTGAGCCTATACCAGAACTCCGACGACGTTCCAAGATGTGGTCGGCACGTCTCGTTGCCGTACTGCTTCTGTCTTTGCCGTTGAGTCCGACAACCTGCCGTGAGTTTGATCCCGAATTGCGAGCCTTTGTGAGCACGCTAAAGCGCTACTCCACAACGAAGTACATAATTTTTCTTCTTGAGTCTGGAAACATAGAGGTTGACTTTTTAGAGCGCAGCTCTTAGGTGCCCGTTTGCGGCTTGAGCGGCGTCGCCGCCGGCGTAACCGCGCGGTGCATTATGGGACGCGTGACGTCACTGATGAGGTCATCCGCATCGTCATCGTCACTGGTGACGTCACGAGTGATGATGACGTCATCAGTGACGTCACTGATGACGTCATCGTCATCGTCACGTGACTTCATAGGGGTCACGTGACCCCCGTGAGGTCACGTGACCCTCGTGAGGCGACGGCGACGCCGCTCGGAGGGAGGAGTAGCAGACCGGATGAGGAGGTGAGGAGGAGAGAGGAAGGATATACCCTCTCCTTGGTACCCTTCCCCTCCTCCTCCCCAAGAGCTGCGCTCTCATTCGGCGTTACAGGGAGTTGTAAACGGCTTTCATTTTTCCTGGCGCATTCGCCTTCACCGAGATGGTAGCTCGGCTCTTCATCGTGTCTCCGGAGTACTCCAAGCTAGCCGCCATGACATCCTCCGACGAAAACTTGGTTCACATCGACCAAGTGAGAAACAGTGACGGGGCTAACATGTGCAACTTCGTACATGATGTAAGCCGGATACTGCGTCACTCGGGCAACACCAAGACCCGGGGAGCGTTGGAACATGCGAAGGCTATATTCTGAGAAACACTAGACATGAGGTCAACACGTGAATCTAAAGCTGTGGTATCCACGGTAGTTGTCCTGATTGTTTAAGGGCTTGTTTTAACTAAAAAGAAATCACGTTATTAATAAGAAAAGACAGTAACTATTTCTTATCAAATAACGACTGATATATCCCTCGGCTGTTGATGGGATCGCAATCCATGGTCCTTCGGGACTGTTTCAGGTTATGACGAGACTACTGAGAAGTGAAAAGAAAATTAAAACAAAACGGGAGCAAAATATGAGTTTTCTAGTATTCACAGTACAATGTCAACATGTTTTTAACATTAAAACAAATCAAAGTTCTCCAATGTATTCTTTTTCTCGTTTCAATTTTGGGTATCTTAAAATAAAACAATTTTGTGAATGAACTTTGGTAAGAAGCACTTCAACATACGAAGCTCCGAAGGCGACTCACGTCAGTGTGTACCGTTATGTAAGGTGTACGATTGAAAAAAATATATATATTTACATTGCTTGGGAAAATACTTTTTAATGACATGAAATAGCTCAGATTATTGGGCAAGAGGTTTTGTAAAAAAGAGCTGACAGTTTCAAAATACTTCTTATTCACTAGTTATACGGGCATAATTAACTACACCCACGCCTAAGCGCATTTACGACGCTACACTCCTACAACTTTCCCTGGCTATGCAGTCAAAACTAAGGGCGGCCAGTGTACAACCGCATTTTGAGCACCAAACAGAGCTAAACGCGCGCGCTCTTCTTCTAAAATAGCTGTTGGTGAGTATAATTAGGCAAAACCGCAATTACGGGTGGCTTAAACGTGGTTAAGGGTGCCCAAGTAATTAGGGTATTATGGTGTTTACTTTTGATTCGGTGGTTATGAAGTTAGTCCAAAGATTCCGAGAAGTATTGTCTATTAGTTACAATTAATAATATTTCAGACGATGTTTAGATGCAGTATAAAAATAAAACATGAAAGCACATATCGATATGACCATCCTTGAATGGCTCGAAGTCCTAAGGACACGTGTTCATTTAAATCACATGCTGAGAAGTGCTCGTCTTTTTTTTTTTCGTTCCGCCTGATCTATATGAGATGCACTCAGTTGACCTGTATGGTATGTTAAATGAGGAAGGAAACACTTGCCACATTACTGAGCGTAATTTTTAGAAACTGTCGTTGCACATCAAAGCCCAGTAGTAATCGAAAGTGTCACACAAATTATGGACGTTCACGCCTCTCTGTAATGCGAAAGTCGAGCGCAGCTCTTGAGGTATTTTCATTTTGCGATATACCGTGGTAGAGAGTTTGAGATATATATACAGGGTGTTTAAAAAAAAAAAACGCAAGCCAGATCGCTCCTGCGAAGACTAAGCATCGCACAGAAAAAAAAGCTTGTTGCCGTTTTGGTGTCTGCCCAAGAGCCCATTTAGAAAAAATGATAACGTTTAGAAAAAACACGGTTTTTTTACGTTTTTAGAAAGTAACCTTTTATTGATTCATTTGAAGGCCATAGTTTCAATTAGAAACTTACTGGGCATCATTAATAACCCATATATCAACCCTTTTAAGACAAGTATGAAGCATTCTGAGCATTTTACCATGTTTACAAATACCCTTGAATTTTGAGGCGTACTCTGGTTTCGGATTCTTATCCAAGCGCATCTTGGCGTAAGCTGTCCTGCGCTCCAACGGCTGAAGCGCGGAACCAAGGCCAGCCCAAAAGTCAAAGCTCAATATTGAAATGTCATGCGCTTCCCAACAGCGAAGCGTTCCTTATCGCCTTTTAAGGGTTAACGGAGTATAGGCAACCTGCAAGGCTGTTTGGTTTGGCGCCATCTAGCGACTGAAGCAAGAAATATTGGGTACCCCTGGGAGTGGCGGCTGCATTGTTCAAACGTGAGCTTTTACTCTGGTGGCGCCGCTGAGCCTAGTGTCCGAAGCAACAAATACTGGGTATCCCAGGAAGCCGTGATCGCGTAACGTGCCAGTAGAGCGGAAGCTACGGCCGACCTAGTGCTTTTGGATGCGGACAATGTGGACCGATTTGTCGTAATGAACAGGGACAAATTCGAAGAGAAAGTAGATCAGGCAGTAAAAAAGAACTTTGTCCCCCTAAAGAAGCGCCCATCGGGTGCTCTCCGGTCCGAAGTCAAATCTGTTTGTGATTCTGTCAGCCTCTCTTCCTTAAAAACGCAGGTTTCTGCACCGTCAAAACAGTACCTTTCCATCTTTTTCACGGCAAAAACGCACAAGCCAGACATTTCCCTTCGAAGCATAATCTCCGAGGGGGGATGCTTGCAGAAACCTCTCGCCCTCTTCCTACAAAGTCACCTTTCCTCCATTGATCTTCCCCACCCCTTCCGCGTTAAGGGCTCCTTTGAGGTGATTGATTTTATCGGACCTTTGCACTCCAATCAGGACCACATGTTCTTCGCTGGATGTCGAGGACATGTATTACAATGTCGACCTCAAAATTCTTCTGAGCTCTGTGTCCGAGGCAATCGACCTGCATAGAATGACGAGGTTCCAAAACGCGTCTGGAATCCCGGTCGGAGGCTTCCTCGATCTCCTCCGGCTCTACCTAAGCTCCACTCTGGTTGAGCACGAGGGAAGGGTCTTCATTCAGAGGTCGGGCGTGTGTATCGGTTCCTGCCTCGCGCCGATCCTCAGCGAGATTTCTCTTTTTTGTGGATCGCGCGGTGCAGGAGCAGCTTGCTCGCTCGGGTAATGAATGTAAGATCTTCCGGTACGTGGACGACTACCTCGTTCTTCATCCCGTCTCCAACTCAGATGCTCCCATCCTTCAGGCTTTCCAAACTAACGCCAACGGCCTCACCTTCAAAAGGGAAGACCCTACTCAGGAGAGCCTCCAATTTCTCGATCTTCGACTAACCCACTCGTCTCACGGTCTATGCTGGTCTTTTCAACAGCGCTCCCAGAAACCTGTCCTCCCCTTCTCTAGCCATCATTCAAAAACCGTTAAGTCCGGAATTGTTCAGTCTCTCCTTTCCTCCTCTTGCAAAACGTCATGCGATCACAAGAAAAGAGAGAGCCTGTCGCTGCAGGCAACCAGGCTCCGGAAGGCGGGTTACCCGGTAGACCTCCTAGATAACATCAGCAACAAGCTCATCCTGCATTCTCGGAGCCGCCCAAAAGGGGCCCCCTCCGGGACCCGGTCTGCCCGCCCTGTGTGCATTCCTTACTCCCACAACAGGGCACACCGACTGCGCGCACTTGCACATCGATTCGGTACCAGGGTCATTTTCACATGCAAATTTAAATCGGGAAGCATGTGCAGGCAAGTCACCAACCCAGAACCCCCACCCACATGCACAAAAAGACACGCGCAGTGCTTCCGGCCATGCACAAAGGAGAAGGTGTATAGTATCCCTCTTGTGTGCGAGCCGAGTACATCGGTCAGACGGGGCGCTGCGTGAATGACCGTCTCCGGGAGCACGCCAAGGAGATCTCGTCTCCTTCTCCCGACTCCTTTCATCCAGTCGTGGCTCATGCCAAAAACTGTCCCTCGTGCACCCCCGAGTTCTCGAAAACCAAAATTCTCGGTGGGCACAAATCTCGATTCGGCAGTGAAATCCTTGAGTCTCTACATATCAAATCCTCTGTCTCAAACCTGTTCACCCCATCCCTTTCTTTTTCCGATCGAGAGATTCGCTTCCTGCGGGGCGAGAGGGTTCTTCCAAAGACATAAAAAAAAGTCAGAATTCCCGTATTCTCCGTTCCTTTTCTTCTCCGTGCATCCCCTCCTTCCCTTCCTTCCCCAAGAGAGCACGCCGGTGCGTCTTCTCCTCCTCCTCTTGTTTGCGCCCTTCCCCCCCTCCTCCCTCCTTTCCCCAAGAGGGCACCGTCGACACCCTGGCCTGCGCGCAACGGCGACGTGTCGACTGACACACAGCAGACCCCATTTTACGCCGTGTACGCGTAGCTGGGAGCAGGGCCACATGGCCACGCTTCCCTCACCCACCACCCTCTCTCTCAACCTCCCGGACGCCCCCGTCGAGCTTCAGGAGGCGAAGTCTGTAGTTGCAAGTCGAAAGCTGTGTCGTCTGTTTCGTCCTCTTGTGTGTTTCTTTCGTTTTAATTCAACCGAGCCAGTAAACGTTTTGTTGAAAGTGGAAAGCCTGTCTTGTCTGTTTGTCTTTAATGCCCCTCTTTCCCTATCGTAGGGTATAACCGTACGCTCTTACCCTGCTGGCGCCGCCTGGCCATTGCCGGCTGGCCATAGGAGGTGCGCTTCTGAACATTCACCGGAGCATCAGGGTCAGCCCTGAGAGGATTTTCTCGCTTCTTTCTATCGACCGACGGCGGCTCTCACAAAATGATAGAAACTGGTGCATTTCTCTGCCACTTTCTTGTAAAACGACAACCAAGAACGGAAAGAACCGAAACCATGACATATCACGATCATTCCTGAAAAATGCAATCAGCGCAGTGCAATGAGCTTGCCTTGGTTATTGCCCCAGTGCACATTGCAGTTTTTAACGTTAATCGTATTCTAAATTTTCCTATTCTTTAGCACTCTTTCGAAGTTTTCAGTCACTGGATAGCTAGGACTGGCACAGTGTATTGCTGTCCTTGAGTTGCAGCGCACTAGTCATTGCCAGTCATGTCTTTGTTTGTATTGCTTTTTGTAATATGTGTGATACTGAATCTAGTTATATCACAGTGCGTTTATTTCGATTCTGGTTTGTACAGGACTCAGTCATTTGAGTTCACCCCGATGAAGCTTCGCTATTAAAAGCAGTGTTCCAAACATTCACTGTTATTTGCCGCGTAGACACTGATTGTTTTTGCACTTTTTCGTGATAATTTTATTGGCTGTCGCGAACTAGACCCCCCAAAGTGTTCTAAGTGCCTTTATTGCGCCCTTAGTGGTTTCATCTTAAAACTTCTATAAGATGTCTAGTCACGCCATTGATCTCATGCCATTCTGAGACGGCATACGTGAGTTTGCTGGGCCACGCTATTGAGCCAGCTGAGTACAGCTGGCAGCGGCGGGATCAAGGCCACGATGGGAACGTGATGGTGCTCGAGCCATCCCACCGTGAACCAATATTTCGGCCACCCCACGGGTGCGTGCTTGGTCAAGATGGCTGCCGTGGGACCGCAGACCGCACTTCGAGGAA